>NW_015388276.1:12375-20734 GCF_001527695.2 Protobothrops mucrosquamatus
AATGCTCCAACACTGGAAGTTTTTAAGAAGAGACTGGACAGCCATTTGTCCGAAATGGTATAGGGTTTCCTGCCTGAGCAGGGGGTTGGACTAGATGACCTTCAAGGTCCCTTCCAACTTTACTATTATTATTATTATTATTATTATTATTATTATTATTATTATTATTATTATTATTATTATTATTATTATTAAACATCAGGCACTATGTTTACTGTTCACTGCATATTTTGAGATCCATCCATCCATCCATCTTCAGGGGGTAGTATTGATGAACTTTTCTTTGCTTTCTTTTCATATTAATTTCAATGCCTTAATGCCTAAGCCCGCACACAGGCGCAACTAGCCAATATTTCCAAGAGACATTTCAATCAGAAAGCAAACAGAGATATAGGCTTCCTACTTCTGGAATTTAAGGACCTAAATAGCCTCTGTGTCCTCTGGGGACGTCTTCTCGAGATCCAGATTAATTTATTTGTTTATGCTTTTCTCAGTATCGCACCCACTGAGAATCCTCACTGCTTAGGCTGCGCTCTCCAAACTTTGCTTTAATCCTCCCTATACTCTCTTGCAATCTGTCAGATAGGCCAGTAAGCCTCTGACTGAATTTGATAGCGCTTGCAAAAATTGGTTTTCCTGGAGAGCTGGAGCAGCTACTTTACAAACTCAGCAACAAATACAAGAAGCATGAGTTTCTGAAAAGAAGAGAAGGACCCATTACTTCATATTAGACTTGTGCAAAGCATTCAGAAGTGGGGGTTGCGACACAAAACGTGTTGTCATGAGTGAAGGGCCCTTCCTGAAAGCAATAAAGGAGCCCTATGCTATGGAAGACTTACACTTGGCTTCAGATATCTCCCTAGCTGTGACTGAGTTGTGTCCATGCATTATTATTTCACCAGCAGACTCAATACTAGTATTTTTGTGTGTGTGCACAAACACATGCAAGCAATGGGAGAGTTATCACAGAAGCCATGCTATGAAACAAACATGGTACCTTTAACACGTCAAGGGAAGCTTGTTTGTGCTAGCATGCATTGTAACCTCGTTTCAAATGCTTTGTGTGGTCCAGCTATACACAAAGTTAGGGCAACTGAATATAGTAAATGGCTTTTGAAAATGTCTACCACTAAGCCCTCTGGGAAAGACTTGGAAGTGCAGTTGAATGGGAGTGTCAGTCCTTCCTGGAGTAACCACCTCAGAAGCTAGTACTGAGTTATGTATGTTCAAATTTAGTTTAATCAGATCTCTCAGTATTTCTCTTTGCTTCTGCGGTTCTTTTGAACTTATGCTACATATCTAAAGATACTGAACCCAATCAGGTAAACTGGACAATTGTGAAGTTTGGAGTTTCAAATGATTTTATCTTTATCTTTTATCTTACTAGTAATTAAGTCTTGCTCCATACTGAGCAAATTTCTTAGTATCTTCTTCTTAATAAAAATAAACATTTAATAATGATATAGGAGGGGAGAAAGATGTAATGCATAGATTTTTAATAATATGGATTGATATTTTGTTGACCACTGTTATTTAATATCGAATTATTCATAAAGAAGGATATTTTGAAAAATTATGCATTCCATGACATTTTAAATCCCTGGTTTATTTATTTGTATTGTATTATTTTGCTCTTTTTTCATATTCTCTCTTGCACTTGTTTATATGTATGTTTTTAGAGAAAGTAGTAGAAAATGAAGAAGCTAAAATGGAATTTTAGAATTCAAACAGATAGGCACCTGCCAAATAACACCCTAGATTTAACAATTGTCCATAAGAAAGACAAAAAAAAACTCTGGATGGTGGACGTGGCGGTACCTGGAGACAGCAGAATAAAAGAGAAGGAACTGGAGAAGATAATGCAATGCAAAGACCTGCAAATTGAAATAGAACTGAGCAAAAAAGCAAACATAGTTCCAATAGCAATAGGCACCTTGGGTGCAATCCCAAAACAGTTGGAGCACCACCTGAACATCACTGGCATTGACAAATTCACCATCAATCAATTGTAAAAGGCAGCTTTACTTGGAACAGCTTACATTCTGCAATGATACCTTTAACACATGAAACAACCACATCTGCCTATCCCAGATTCTTGGGAAAGGTGGATAAAAATGCCAAATCCAGTCTGAACATCTGGCTGACTGTGAGACGAACGATAATAACGAAAAAGAAGCAGCCAGCACTGAGACTCTTCTATTGGCCTTCTGGCTACTGGCCTATGGCATTTCATAGGGTTCAATGCTATCCCCTATGCTATTTAACATTTACATAATTCCCCTGGAGCCTTGTGTCATTAATAAGCAGAGGAAACCGTACTTTCTCTCTTCTTTGCATCTCATTCCAAGCAGGTGGTAGAGGTCTTTAAACATTTAACAGAGATAAGACTATCTTGTAGAGATAGTCAATTGACTTCTGAAAAGAATTGTGCTTGGGCAACAGAACTGACCTGAGAATTGGAGTTCAAGCAGTGTTGAATAGTAGCACTCCACTTGAGAAAACAGATTCACTGTTTCTTCTGGGCTCATTTTTTTTAAGCTTAAAGACCCAGATATTACTAATCCTCAAGACTATCTTTAATCTGCTTAGGCTGCTATGCCGAGCCTAAACAACTCAGATTTGTCCAAAGAGACATATGCTTTAGATTCATGTTGTCCAGACTACTACACGACACTGTAAAGAAATCTCATCAAATAACAGAACCAGAATAATCTTGTCTTTGTTTAGAACATAAAAGACCATTAGGTAGTAGCAGGACAGTGGGCTAGATCAGTTCCCCAACCATTCCGGCTTGACGGCCCGGAGTGGGAGGAGGGGGGAACGAAGGGATGGTTTTGTGGTGGGGGGTGAACGTACATGAGTGGGGCTGTGAGCGTTCACACAAGTGAGAGTGAGCACCCACAACACTCAGTGATTCGAGCACTCGTGCATGGGGCCACAAACGCTTGTGACGCTTGCAGTGACACTTGTGTAAGTGGGGCTGTGCACACATAAGCACGCGCTGGCCAACCACTCATGCTGCCTGGTGGCCAGTAGGCTGCAGCCCGGTAGTGGGCCATGGCCCACTGGTTGGGGACCCCAGGCTAGATGCACAACACTTCAATAGAGTATCCAGAAATTAAAATTGGATGAAAAGGCTGCCTCTGAGACAATTAACATGGAGGATGTTACTCCATAACTGGCTGCAGATGAAAGTGCTGCAGTTGACTTTAAACCCCTACATAGTTTTGAACCAGAGCCAGCTGATACTTGAAGGGTCTTGCTGTTCAGTATTAACTTGTCTGCATGTCTAGATCCCAATGAAAAGAAGCTAGAGTTGAGATAACTCTAGCTCAGGGGTCTTCAAACTTGGCCCTTTTATGATTTGTGGACTTCAATTCCCTGAATTCCTCAGCCAGGGCCAAGGGCCAAGTTTGAAGACCCCTGCAGCTGGAACTAAGAACCGGAATTTTTCTGTGTCTGAGCCTAACTTCTGGAAATTGGTGGAAATCTTTCATTGTAGGAAAGCCTTCAAGGTGTAATTTGGGAGCTCTCTTACAATTTCAAATGCATGCATTCTTGCTATAGTCTTTTTAGTATTGCTGTGAGCAGCCTATACAGGATAGGAAGAAATGTTCTTAAAAATAAGCAGAGAAGTTTCATCTCTGGCAAGAGAGTAGGAAACAGTGCTCATTTGCTAATACAGGTAGTCCTTGACTTACAACCATTCATTTAGTGACCAAAGTTACAACAGCAGTGAAACAAAGTGACTTATGACTGTTTTTATGACCATTGCAGCATCTCCATGATCGGCTGCTTGGCAACTGGTTCATATTTATGACGGCTACTGTGTCCTGGGGTCATGTGATCACTTTTTGCGACCTTCTGACGAGCAAAGTCAGTGGGGAAGCCAGATTCATTTTAGAACCTTGTTACTAACTTAACAACCGCAGTGATTCACTTAACAACTGTGGCAAGAACGGTTGTAAAATGGGGCAAACTCACTTAACTGTCTCGCTTATCAATAGAAAGTTTGGTGTCAATTGTGGCCATAGGTTGAGGACTACCTGTACGCAGGAGGCTGATGGTTCCCAATCTGAAAATTAGGCCACTATTAAGAAAATCGAGGAAGAGGAGCTTGTGATTAAACTGACAGCTTCATCAGTAAAAGCAGAAAGCTGGCAAAATGTTTAACTTTTTAGGAAGGCAGATATCCACTTGCTCATTCCAGGAGCAAAAAGTTACATATGAAGAATCTTCTAGGCCAGGGGTAGGCAACCTTGGCTCTTTTATGACTCGTGGACTTCAACTCCCAGAATTCCTGAGCCAGCTGTGCTGGCTCAGGAATTCTGGGAGTTGAAGTCCACGAGTCATAAAAGAGCCAAGGTTGCCTACCCCTGTTCTAGGCCAATGATACCCAACTTTTTTTGGACCAGCAGTGGTGACACCGGTGGGGGGGGGGAGGTGATGGTTTTGTGTATGCAATCTGATCCTGCACATACACAAATAAACCTTTGTGCACTCACCCATCGCTTGTGCAGCCCAGTTCCCAACGGGCTGTGGACCAGTACCAAGGGTTGGGGACCCCTGCACGAGACCTAGTAACTATTGTATCTTCCAGCATCTTGATTCTACATTTTTTAAAGGATCTCTTGCAGTCAGCCTCTGGGAATTTCGATTTTTATTGGAACAGAATAGCTAAAGGGAGACGTGTAGTTCTCCAGTTCCTCTCTATTTCCCGAATCTACTTCACCTTCTTGCTGGAGCTCCTGTTGAGAATCTCATAGCTATTGGAAGTGGGAATCTAGTTCAGAACAATGCCAAAGGGCTAAAGTATTCTCTTTCACTACTGGCGCTCTGATTAAGACTGGAGTTGAATATAGTATATATTCCAAATAACCAATGCTTGGCAGATCTGATTACATGGGAACTATGATTTGACTTTCTGCTTGGCTAGAGGAGTTGATATCTCAGTGCAAAAAGCACATCTACCATTTTCAAAGGTGGTGCCTACAAAGAACAAGCTACACTGCCTCTTCTCTAATTCTGCTATTCCTCCTAGCTATAAGATAAATAAATACTGGGCCCAGGTCAGCCATGTAGGCCTGATAGTGATTCAAGCCTCCAAAATCTGCTTCTTGAATTTGCCATGGCCAAGGGGTCTACATGTAATGACTAAGCAGAGCAGTGCATTCCCAAAACCTATCATGAGAATTTTGTCTCCATCTTTGCCTATCAGATCCAAACCTGTGATCTGCACTGCTCTTTTATTCGCCGGAGCTACTGATTTAAATAGCAGTTTACAATTATGTAGCTGGAAAGTTGCCATGGTCCATATATTATAAAAAAGTCTCTTTACGTCTGTTAGCTTAACAGATGATGGTCAGGGCAACTGGAAAAGCTATAAACATTTATCAGGCTCAGAAAGTCTTTTATCTCAAGGCTGGCAATTTGTACCTTCTTTTGTATTGATTTCTTCTCTATGAATTAGGATTCCTATGCAAGGCAGTGCAGGAATTTCAAATGCCTATGCAGATATTTTAAAAAGCAAAAAAGATGTATTTGTTGTAAAGCAATCGCATTAAACCATCTCTCTCTCTTTGTGCTTCACACACACACAGACACACACAGACACAGACACACACACACACACACACACACACACACACACCTCTTCTAAACATCAGCAAAATCTTTCAGGAGTTGGGATGTGCAGTGATCTAGAATCTTCTGCAGGTCAATTTCAGTGCTTAAAACAAAAGTCCATGTAATTCCAAATTTTATTTCCCACAGGGGAAAAAAACTCCAGAGAGAGGGAAGAAAAACCTGAACACTATCAATTTCTCCACCCAATGTATATTTTCTGTAAATTCGACTAATATGAACTGAACAGGAGCAGGAAACCTGCTACTTTCCAACTGTGTTTGACATCACTACCATCAGTTCAGCAAGTGTGGTTGTTGCAAAGAGTTGTAGAAGTTTCCCTTCCAAAAATAAGACCATCGCCTGACCCAGACATGTCAAACTCGTGACGTCACGTGACGTCACGCAACATATTGGAGCTTTTTCGCCATTGCTGGCAATGGGGTGGGTGTGGTTTCCCGATGACGCGTCTGGCCCACGGGCCCTCACCTGTCACCTGCTTTATCATCCTGCTTTTACATTTCCCTACATTAAAACACCTAATTATTTATTGACAGAAATCATATTTATCTTTGCAAACCCAGCTGAAGCCAGTCAATGATTTGCTTCTATACAATATAGGAGAGCTGGATTAGTCTAGGGCGGCCCCAAATCAGGGAGAGTCTGGTGGCATCTTTTCAGGTTAACAAAGCTAATAAAACTTTATGCCTTATAATCAAACTGGTTAATCTTAGAAGGTGCTATCTGAAGAAACACATGTTCTATCATTGGGGCATTCTGTCCGGTATAGAGACTCATAATGCAGGGTCAGCAATCCATACACTTAGCCTTCAATTATTTGTAAGGTTTTTATTCTCCCCTCCCTTCAGAAGCTCAAGGCAATACATATAATGCTCCCTCTTCCTGTTTTTCCCAAAACAACTGTTTTTGGTTAGACTGAACTGAGAAAGAGTGATCGCCCAAAGTCATCCAGGAGGCTTTCATGGATGAGAGTGGTCCAGGACCTGGATCTCGTTTCAAATCCAACATATTCACTATGCACAAAGATGGAAAGATTCAAGAAACTCCAGAATGAAAGAATGGATGGTAAACCAGATGGCACCAATACAGGAGAATGTTTGTAGCTCAGGGTTGACATGAGGGGTCCTTGTTGCTATCTGAGGTTGGTTGTTTTCTTGCAGGTATAGGTAACATCATGGCAAGACCGAGTGGCTCTGGGTTTGGGGTTCTTTGGTCCATGGAGAATTGCCACCTTTGATCTTGGATGGGGTGGCACTGCTCCAAACAGACCCAGTGCATAATCTGGGGTTTCTCCTGGACTCAGCTTGAAAAGCTGGTGGCAGTCATGGAGGGCCTTTGTACAACTGCTTGGGTGTGTGCCAGTTACGCCCTTTCCTGAACCAACAATCCCTACTCAGGCCTTAGTCAGCTCCCATCTTGACTACTGCAATGCGGTCTACAGTACATGGGACTGCCCTTAAAAAGCATCTGGAAGCTCCAGTTGATGCAAAATGCAGCAGCCTGCATG
The DNA here is from genome assembly GCF_001527695.2 of Protobothrops mucrosquamatus. Classification (NCBI taxonomy): domain Eukaryota; kingdom Metazoa; phylum Chordata; class Lepidosauria; order Squamata; family Viperidae; genus Protobothrops; species Protobothrops mucrosquamatus. The sequence continues at coordinate 19,526 of NW_015388276.1, forward strand.
GTTTTGTGCAGACCTTGGTGTGTGCATGTATCACCTCTCCTGCGGGAGCTGTATTGGTTGCCAATCTGCTTCCAGATGCAATTCAAGGTGCTGGTTGTCACCTCTAAAGCCCTTCATAGCTTGGGACCAGGTTATCTGAGGGACTGTCTCTTGCCGGTCACATCTACCTGACCCACTAGAGTGGGGAGACTGTGATGACCCAGGACACAGCACAGAGGCAATGCAGTCAGATGGCAATTCAAACAGTTCTTTTATTGCTCTAAATTTTCCCCAAATGCTCCCACGTTTCCTGGCAAGCCTCCAGCAAAAGAACACACACACCCCTTCAGCCTACTCTGGCTGAAAGTAGGTTCAAATACAGTCTGATTAGCATAAGAAAATACTCAAGGCCATAGAGATAACAAGGAAGAAAACATAAACTTAACTAGTCTGTTTTAATCCTAGCTTGCCTGAGCAGTTTTCAAAAGAGAGAATCCGAAATACAGTCCGAGGTCTTTAAACATTCAAGTAACGTGGTTAGTCAATCCAATAGTTCAAGTTTCCAGATTTCCAAACAGAAGTCACAGAACAAGAGATCAGCAACAATACACAACACTCCAAGAATCAGAGTTTGTTCCCAACAAATGTACCTCCCCACAGTGTCTTCTTAAATCTCACTCTCCAGGTGTGCCTTGTGGAGAGGGGTGGGATGCTCTCCTCCTGAATAGTTGAGCCTCCTCCTTCTCTCCACTCTCCGTGCTCTAGGATCAGGTGGGGGTGGCCCTTGCTCATCACCTGAACTCTGCCTCTCCTGTTCCTCCTGTTCCAATCCTGAAGGGCCCTGGCCTGCCTCGGCCTGCTCTTCCCCACATTCCTCTGAAGCCACAGAAATCTCTCCCTCGGCCTCCATAGGTTCATTTTCCTCCGCAGATTCAGGCTCAGACGGAGGCATGACAAGAGGCAAGGGTTGTTGTGGGTCCCGTCCCCTAAGGATATACATCTGGCAGGACCCAGAAGAAGGGCCTTCTCCATGGTGGCCCCCTCTCTCTGGAACATCATTCCCTCTGGAAATTAGACTGGCCCCCACTCTCTTTCAGAAGGCCATGAAGACGTGGTTCTGCCAATAGGCCTGAGGAACCCAGAGTGGGATGGAGCCCATTAAATGACTGATATGAATGTGTGTTGTTGTCAGGGTGGGGGGTTATTTTGTTATTTTTTATTTCTTTTATA
>NW_015388276.1:22228-30288 GCF_001527695.2 Protobothrops mucrosquamatus
ATATATATATATACACAGATGTTGGCTTCTTCAGCCCAGTGTTCTAAGTGATGATTTTTGCTCCCTTCAGGATGGAGAGAGTTTACCCAATCCTACCTGAAGACCCCAGAAGGATGTAGGCTCCTTGACTAGTTAGTTGCCAGATACAGTCGGCAACATTTCAGAGAGCTGCTAGATGGCAGCAAAGATACAGAACATTTACTCTTTCCTGCTCTCTATTGGTGGTTCATAGTTCTGCCATGGAGCATTGGTAATCCTTGAGTTTATTGAGAAACAAAATCCCATCTAGCTATTATTAAGCGTTGCAGCAACAGATTAAACATTCCAGCAGGTCCTATAACTCAGAGGTCCCCAACTTATGGGCCCACTATTGGGCTGCGGCCTCTTGGCCACCAAGCCGCATGAGTAGCTGGGAAGTGCACACACGTGTGCGCGTGCTCACCCCCCTCGTGCCACCGTTGCCATAAGTGTTGTGCGGGCAGTGGCAGTGCTTCTAGTATTGCATGGACGGCAGCAGCACCACAAGCGGCAAGTAGGCCGCAGCGTGACTCTCGCATGGTGGTGGCATTATACTGCGGGCCACAGTGCGAGCCTCACGCTGGTGGTAGCATTGCTGCGAGCCTGGAGGCGCCACCGCCACAAGCCTCACACAGGTGTCGCTGTCACCGAGAGTCTCATGCGCATGCTCGCAGCGCCATTTGCATGGTGCACACGCTCGCAGCCTTTGTACGTGCACATGAATATGTGGCCACATTCACATTTGCGCATGCATGCGTGTAAGGGGCCTGCCCCTCCCTCTCCCACCAAAACAAAAAGGTTTGGAGACCCCTGCTATAACTGGACTAGAAAAATTGTTGGACATTGTGCACTAATTTGTAATCCAGCAGCAGTTTTCCCCATTTTTTTGCTCTCGCTCTCTCTCTCTCTCTCTCTCTCTCTCTCTCTCTCTGTGTGTGTGTGTGTGTGTGTTTGTGTGTGTGTGTGTACGTGTGTGTGTGTGTGTGTGTGTGTCTGGAGGGAGAGAGAGAGAGAGAAAGAAATAATCTGCCATAATCAATTGTCCTGAGTGGACACTTAGACAAAATGGTTGGAATAGGACAGTTTGACTGCTTGTTCACAAAATGGTTGCTATAGTTGGTATTAACATATACATATTAGGTAGAAGGCAAACTGGTGATCAGGAGACCCGGGGGGGGGGGCAGAGGGGGGCAAAAAAGACAAGATGCTGAACAGGTCTGAAAAAGAAAGATGTGGATCATTCTGTGTTGATTTTGTTCTTTTTTTTGAGAATCAGCTGGGGATCTTCTGCCAGTATGGATGTTCCTTAGACCCTCTCCCCTTTCACCTTTTTCTGGGAAAATGGGCCAAAAAAATCCTTGTCTTATTTTTTGGTTTGGGGATGTTTATAGTTGATTTGGTGACTGTAATTACAACCAGAAACAGAGAGTACTCTGGGCTGGCATTCTGCCCTTTTCTAAACATTTTGACTAATCTAAACATATCTAAAAACTCTGGTGGAACAAAGAGTCTAATGAGTGATCAAGGCAGTATCTGCAGGCACACCGAGTCTTACCAGAACCAGTAAGAAATCTGTCTTCTGACTCTATTTTGTCATATGACTTTATTGGGAGAGTTTAAGGGCCTGTGTTGAGTTTACTTGGAAAAAACCCCCCTCTAAATCAAGGATGTCAAACTCGCCAGGTCACGTGACATGTCACGACGTATCGTGACTTTTTTTTTGCATTGCTGGGGTGGGTGCAGCCTTCGTATGATGCAACCGGCCCGCGGCCCAGCAGGTTGACACCCCTGTTCTAAGTTGTTACTTTGCCACAGTTGTTAAGCAAATCACTGCAGTTGTTAAAAACTCATATGGTCCTTAAGTAAATCTGTCTTCCCCATGAACTTTGCTTGTTAGAAGCTGGCTGGGAAGGTTGCAAATGGTGACCACATCACCCCAAGATGTTGCAATCATCGTAATAGCAATAGCACTTGGACTTGTGTACCGCTTCACAGTGCTTTACAGCCCTCTCTAAGTCTAAGCAATTTACAGAGTCAGCATATTGCCCCCTTCCGAACAATCTGAGTCCGCATTTTACCAACTTCGGAAGGATGGAAGGCTGAGTCAACCTTGAGGTGGTCAGGATCGAACTGCTGGCTGTTGGCAGAATTAGCCTGCAATACTGCAATCTAACCACTGCACCATCACATAGATACTATATATGCCAGTTGCCAAGCACCCAAATGTTGATGCTGCAACAGTCTTAAATTCAAGGACCAGTTGTAACTTTTTCAGTGGCACTGTANTGGTGGCCCCCTCTCTCTGGAACATCATTCCCTCTGGAAATTAGACTGGCCCCCACTCTCTTTCAGAAGGCCATGAAGACGTGGTTCTGCCAATAGGCCTGAGGAACCCAGAGTGGGATGGAGCCCATTAAATGACTGATATGAATGTGTGTTGTTGTCAGGGTGGGGGGTTATTTTGTTATTTTTTATTTCTTTTATACGTATTGTGTTTTTATATCCTGTAAGCCGCCTTGAGTCGCCATGTGTGAGTACGCAGCAATATACATTTTCTAAATAAATAAATAATCAGTGCAAGCTCAGAGAGCACCAAGGACCCCTTCAAAGGGGATGGTATTGGCAGAGATACAAAATTGACTACCTTAATTAAAGAGAATTTACCTAGTCTTGTTTCCACTTGGAAACTGCGTCTGGCCTTTACGCTTGAAACAAAAAACAATGAAGCTTTAGGTTTTGATAATTAGATTGACTTTGTTTTTATAGAAATGGTTTGAACTAACTAGAAATGTAAAGCAAAAGATTGAGGTAAGTTTTCCTATATTCTGCTGCACTGGAAAAAGTCAGAAGTCACTACTTTTTTCTTCTTTTTTCTGTCTTAATCTTTGCACTTTTGTTTCTATCTTTCTTGATTTTTGTTTCAATTTGTATTTTATCTTATAATACACCTTAACTTTTTTAAAGTTAATATTTTCACTACTAGGTCTCACTGGCTTGTTAGGAGCAAAACAATATAAAGCTATAATTTTCAAGGGAACTGCTCTAGCATTTCAAGTGAATAGGAAAAAATGGCAAAATAAAGGTATAATCACAAAAAGCTTAGTGGGAGAAAACAATAATGAAGGGAATGTAATTCTAGAAATATTAACGTTATCACTGCTATTTTGTTCAACACTGAACCAATACTGAGAATCAATATGGACTCTATTTACCCTTGTATTTGCTGCTAATTAAAATAGAACCCCCAGATCTATACATAGAACATAGAATAGCAGAGTTGGAAGAGATCTTGGAGGTCTTCTAGTCCAGCCCTTTGCTCAAGATCTTATACCATTCCGGACAGAAAGTGATGTAGCAAAGTCAAGTCAAATCATAAAAATGTCATACTTACACGGATATCTGAGGATCCCTGCTCTTCGGGAGAAATGTCTTCTGAGCAGTTCTGAAGCTTGTACATCCAGTAATGTTTTGCAGTGATGATAAAATTTAAGGGCAAGAGAGAGTTGGTCCCAAGGAGGAAGAAAATAATATAAGTGGCATTCCAATGGTCTTTAGGCTTGCAACAACCATACTGGTTTGCCCCTGGTTCCTCAAGGAGTGCTTTCTCTTCTTGGATCGTGGAGTTCGTTGACTTGTACAAAGAGCTGGTGCTGGGCTGGAAGTCATCTTCGCTGTCTTCCAAATCAAGAGACACTTTTGTGAAGAAAATAAGTATACATAAAATGATATGATAATATCACTATGATGATGTATTAATCTTAAAATCTTTGTTACCTGATGCCTTTTAGAATGACTAATGTAAGTCCTCACCATCAGAATTATTGTATGGTTTAATTCTTCGTAGTAACAAAGAGCTATAAATTAAGTTAGGTCTTTCTTTCTTTCTTTCCTTTAGATAGGTCTTTCTTTCTTTCTTTCTTTCCGATAGATAGATAGATAGATAGATAGATAGATAGATAGATAGATGATAGATAGATAGATAGATAGATAGATAGATAGATAGATAGATAGATAGATAGATATGCACAATGGGGATTTCTTCTAGCTCCTGCAACCCTAATTCAGTTCTCAACTTATGAAAGATAAGAGTGGAAATACTGGTCTACCTTAAAAATATATATAAATCTTATTATTTGATCTGATATCTGATATTTGGTACCAAGTCAGATGTTGGCTTCTTCAGCCCAGTGTTCTAAGTGATGACTTTTGCTCCCTTCAGGATGGAGAGAGTTTACCTAATCCTACCTGAAGACCCCAGAAGCTGAGGTTGAGAAGTTCTCCATGAAAGGATGTAGGCTCCTTGACTAGTTAGTTGCCAGATACAGTCGGCAACAATTCAGAGAACTGCTAGATGGCAGCAAAGATACAGAACATTTACTCTTTCCTGCTCTCTATTGGTGGTTCATAGTTCTGCCATGGAGCACTGGTAATCCTATCCTTGAGTTTATTGAGAAACAAAATCCCATCTAGCTATCATTAAGCGTTAAAGCAACAGATTAAACATTCCAGCAGGTCCTATAACTCAGAGGTCCCCAACCTATGGGCCCACTATTGGGCTGCGGCCTCTTGGCCACCAAGCTGCATGAGTAGCTGGGCAGTGCATGCATGTGTGCGTGTGCTCACCCCCCTCGTGCCACCGTTGCCATAAGTGTTGTGCGGGCAGTGGCAGTGCTGCTAGTATTGCATGGACGGCGGCAGTGCCGCAAGCAAGTAGGCCGCAGCGTGACCCTCGCATGGTGGTGGCATTATACTGCGGGCCGCAGTGCGAGCCTCACGCTGGTGGTAGCATCGCTGCGAGCCTGGAGGCGGCGGCGCCACAAGCCTCACACAGGTATCGCTGTCACTGAGAGCCTCATGCGCAGGCTCGCAGCGCCATTTGCATGGTGCACCCGCTCGCAGCCTTTGTACGTGCACATGAATATGTGGCCACATTCACATTTGCGCATGCATGCGTGTAAGGGGCCTGCCCCTCCCACCAAAACAAAAAGGTTTGGAGACCCCTGCTATAACTGGACTAGAAAAATTGTTGGACATTGTGCACTAATTTGTAATCCAGCAGCAGTTTTACCCATTTTTTTGTGCTCTCTCTCTCTCTCTCTCTCTCTCTCTCTCTGTGTGCGCACACGCGTGTGTGTGTATGTGTGTGTGTGTGTGTCTGGAGGGAGAGAGAGAGAGAGAAAGAAATAATCTGCCATAATCAATTGTCCTGAGTGGACACTTAGACAAAATGGTTGGAATAGGACAGTTTGACTGCTTGTTCACAAAATGGTTGCTATAGTTGGTATTAACATATATATTAGGCAGAAGGCAAACTGGTGATCAGGAGACCCGGGGGGGGAGAGGGGGGCAAAAAAGACAAGATGCTGAACAGGTCTAAAAAAGAAAGTTGTGGATCATTCTGTGTTGATTTTGTTCTTTTTTTTTTGAGAATCAGCTGGGGATCTTCTGCCAGTATGGATGTTCCTTAGACCCTCTCCCCTTTCACCTTTTTCTGGGAAAATGGGCCAAAAAAATCCTTGTCTTATTTTTTGGTTTGGGGATGTTTATAGTTGATTTGGTGACTGTAATTGCAACCAGAAACAGAGAGTACTCTGGGCTGGCATTCTGCCCTTTTCTAAACATTTTGACTAATCTAAACATATCTAAAAACTCTGGTGGAACAGAGAATCTAATGAGTGATCAAGGCAGTATCTGCAGGCACACCGAGTCTTACCAGAACCAGTAAGAAATCTGTCTTCTGACTCTATTTTGTCATATGACTTTATTGGGAGAGTTTGAGGGCCTGTGTTGAGTTTACTTGGAAAAAAACCCCCTCTAAATCAAGGATGTCAAACTCGCCAGGTCACGTGACGTGTCACGACGTATCGTGACTTTTTTTTTTGCATTGCTGGGGTGGGTGCGGCCTCCGTATGATGCAACCGGCCCGCGGCCCAGCAGTTTGACACCCCTGTTCTAAGTTGTTACTTTGCCACAGTTGTTAAGCAAATCACTGCAGTTGTTAAAAACTCATATGGTCCTTAAGTAAATCTGTCTTCCCCATGAACTTTGCTTGTTAGAAGCTGGCTGGGAAGGTTGCAAATGGTGATCACATCACCCCAGGATGTTGCAATCATCGTAATAGCAATAGCACTTGGACTTGTGTACTGCTTCACAGTGCTTTACAGCCCTCTCTAAGTCTAAGCAATTTACAGAGTCAGCATATTGCCCCCTTCCGAACAATCTGAGTCCGCATTTTACCAACTTCAGAAGGATGGAAGGCTGAGTCAACCTTGAGGTGGTCAGGATCGAACTGCTGGCTGTTGGCAGAATTAGCCTGCAATACTGCAATCTAACCACTGCACCATCACATAGATACTATATATGCCAGTTGCCAAGCACCCAAATGTTGATGCTGCAACAGTCTTAAATTCAAGGACCAGTTGTAACTTTTTCAGTGGCACTGTANATTTAAAGTAGACTTTCTTTGGAAGGGAGAGAGAAATAAAGAGACTAGCACTAGGGAAATTGTCTCAGAAAGCTGATTTCATTCAGACTTTCAGATGAGTCTGGAGAGTTGATATGATTTTGACTTTTGGATTTTGGGGGGAAATCAAGTTGATCCCATTTAGACATTCCAGACTGGACCAGGAAAAGCCTTCAACTCCCTGAACTTTGAATTTCTCCAAAATCTCTTTGGATTTTGAGTCAGAGGCATCCAAAATGAATCAAGATTTTGCATTCCTTTTTGCAATTCTATTCAGAAATTCAAATTATCAAACTACTTTCTGATGGAATCTCCAAATCAGTCTCATAGCCCTTTTCTTCACAATGATTTTCTTCACAATAATTGTTTTGACATATTAGGGCCAGACTATTTTTTTTTCCAAAATTGTAAACAAAGTGATTGCTCCTTCTGGAACACCATAGGCCTTTTGCTTGGCTAAAATAATGGAAGAGCATTTTCTAAACACTTTTCTGCAGATGAGTAGGACTGCAAGACCATGTTAACTGAAAATTATGGAAACTGATTTGATTTTGGGAGGGTGGATGGCTGGGAAATTCTGGGAGTTGAAGTCCACATATCTTCAAGCTGCCAGGGTTGAGGAAGAACACTTGATATAAAGTATTGAGAGAAGAGGGATATATTGAGAAAACGTATCTACCATACATACGTGGTGGTAGATATCGGCAAATAACATCTTCATACAATTTCATACAGCTTCTGAAAGTATAACTTTCTTTATGGAATACAACCCATTATTGTACTTTTAGTAATGTTACTATGTTCAAATCATCATTTATGTATTGGAGAGAAAGTGCCTACTTCAAATTAATTCATTTTCATTCTTCACTTCACTTCCTTGGAGGCATCACATAGCTGAATTTCATTTGCAAGTTACTGATCTGCCTTAACATTTAAATTTAAACCAGTCACCTTTAAGGCAATGTGAGATTAACAAAAATGAAAGAGGATTTTTCAGATTCTATCTCTCCCCTTGTTCTTTATGGAGAAGATAAATTTGTGCCTAGGCTCAGACTGTGTAAATAAATGTTTTTCCGTATTGCACTGAATAAAATCCTTGCCCTCAGAAGACTAGCATTTCAGGGGCAAGATTAAACCTTTCTTCCTGAAATCCCTCCTCCAGGGATTTCTAAGATTGCTAAGAGGGAGAGAAGGATTGAGAACAAAGTTCCTTCCTTCCTTCCTCCCTCCCTCCCTTCCCCTCCTCTCTCTCTTTCTTCTTTTGTTGTGCTGTTGTATGCCACGCTATGCCACGCTATGCCACGCTATGCTACCCAGAAGATCAGCCCCTCAATCAGACTATGATGATCAGGGCAAGGAATCTGAGATTGTCCATCCTCCGCTCCATTCTTTGAACTTTGTCTATACCAGCTGTTTTTTTTAATATTACAAATTGCCTTGTTTGCTTTTATCTTCTCTCTACTAATTCTCTGCATGCATATGCATTGGATCTTTTAGCTTGTAAGCCTGAAAAATGCAAACCTTTCTGAAGACCAGGGTAAAATCTTTATGTCACGGGTGTGAGTTTCTCTGTGAGACG
>NW_015388276.1:33479-36001 GCF_001527695.2 Protobothrops mucrosquamatus
CCCCCCCCCCCCCCGAGTATGTTGGGCCTACAGGGCTTGACAATGACCACAAAGGGAACCAAGCAAGATGGTTGTTAAGTAATGCTTGATTTTACAACCCTTATTTTGCCATGGTTGTAAAATGAATCTGCCTTCCCCCATTGATGTTGCTGGTTGTAAGCTGGCTGGGAAGGTCACAAATGGCAATCACGTGAGCCTAGGACCCTGCAACCCTTGTAAATAGATGCTGGTTATCAAGTGCTCAAATGTCGATGATGTGACCCTGGGATGCTGCAATGGTCACTAAGCACATAGACCAATTGTAAGTCATTTTTTTCAGTGCTGTTGTAACTTCAAACAGCTGTTAAATGAATGGTTGTAAGTCAAGGGACTACCTGTATCCCTCCGTGTTAAGTTATTTTAAAAGAGAAAAAAAAATCCTACAAAAAGGCCAGGACAATTATGCAAAAGAACCCCCACAAATATATGGAGATATACACCGAGGTGCTGAGTAGTGGTGGAGAGAGGGCCTCTAAGTGATCCTCACCCATTAGAAATACGTGGGTCTATGGCCAGTCACTGCTTGTGCAAATGGAATTCAGGATTGGGCACTGTCTTTATGACTGGCTGAAGGCTACAAAAGAGGAACCCTGATGGCTAATCATATGACTTATCTACAATTTTCTGTTTCTCACCCCACCCCCCACCCCACCTGAATCCAGGATTGAATTATACTTATTTTTTTATCATTGTTAAAACATATTTTCTACATGTATGGCAATTTTGTGTATTTCTTTTTGGCTTGAAGATGTCAGGAAGCCGAAATTCAACTTGGATGAACTCAGGTTTGCTTTGAACAAAAAAGACATTAATACCCTGGGCGTGCATGTTCCTTATTTGTGTCAAGAGGGAAGCAGGTTGTGGACAGAATGGGAACAATCAGTCGGAGATGCCAATTGGGACCTGCTCTTTGCTGAAATTTAAATATGAGACCTCAGACTATCTGGGTGGGTTTGGCCTTGAAGAGTAATCAGAGACTTTAATTAGCAAAACTTGGCTGCTTTTGAGACAAGCTGGATCTGCAGGGTTTCTAACCATTCCAGTGCTAAGATTTATCCTATCATGTCCTGACTTTACAATCCCCTTTTCCTTTGCTTTTGCTTACTGCCAAGTCAAAATCTACAGCCTACACCAGGGGTAGGCAACCTTGGCTCTTTTATGACTCGTGGACTTCAACTCCCAGAATTCCTGAGCCGGCATAGCCGGCTCAGGAATTCTGGGATTTGAAGTCCACGAGTCATAAAATTGCCAAGGTTGCTTATCCCTGGCCTACACTATGCAAAGAGCAGGATGTGCAGTGACTGTTACACAAATAGCTTTTGGGTGTACGCACTAAAAAAAGGTTTCCCTTCCTGGACTGTATATTGACCTTGCTGTGTTCTAAGAAACACAAACACTGGGCCAGAGACTTGGTGATATTCTTTGGATGGAAGAGAAAGTGAAGAGCTTTTGCATTTCTCTTAATATCTGATGAATAATAAAGAGACACAAACCTGCTCAGCCACCCATCTTAACTTCGATTTAATCAACCAAATGTGGCATCTTAAAGTCAAATTGATTGCATTAACCATGAACAACAGTGATATAATAGGGAAACTAATATTGTTGTAGGAGGACAGAAAAGATGTTCTTCCCAGCCTCCGGAGATATGCACTAAGTTGTCAGACACCACATCCAACGTTAGCTAATGTAGCAGGCAGTTGCAATATAATGACTAAGGCAATGCATGTTCAATAGATGTATAGCTATGAGTTTTGATCAAACATGAATAAGGGAATTGGTCCGCTTTGTTCCAACTGAGCACAATAAACTTAAAATACCAAATATCCAGTTGTAGGAAATGTTGGAAGAACAATGCTGCCATCTTATGGCATATTCTCATATCTGAAATCTTTCCTCGTTATACGATGAGTGGATTCCATCATTCATTCCAATTAACCGTATTAGTGATAAAACTGAACGATGCTTGTATTTTTAAAACAGTATTGCTGGTGGTATCTGCATAAATGGGGAATATGAAAACAAAGAAGGAACGATAAATGGGAAAACAAAAGGAACAGATGGTATTTACTGAATGCCCCTATAATATTGTTACCCTTTTAATTACTATATCTGTTGGTGTTCTATTCTATTTGGGTAATTTTTCCAGTTTCCTTGTGGAAATATTTATTTAACCGAATGGCTTTTACTAAATACCTTTGGTATGCTGGATGGATGTGAGATTCTTCTGTTTACAATAGTCCCCGATTGAATGGAAATTAATATAGGCAAAAAAGCAGCAATTGGAAGGCAAAGCAGCTGCTGGAAAAGCAGATTTACCTAAACTTTTGATCTAATTTTCCTAAGGAACTTTCACTTTCCTAGAAGCTTCTTCAGTAACATCATTCCTGACCAATAGTAATAATAAAAAAATCTAGCCTTTGTTTTGTTTGAAGTTTCCCTTTAGGAGGGTATGTGAGGAAGCGATGTTGCAGTTGATTAAT
>NW_015388276.1:36262-40321 GCF_001527695.2 Protobothrops mucrosquamatus
GGAAGGCAAAGCAGCTGCTGGAAAAGCAGATTTACCTAAACTTTTGATCTAATTTTCCTAAGGAACTTTCACTTTCCTAGAAGCTTCTTCAGTAACATCATTCCTGACCAATAGTAATAATAAAAAAATCTAGCCTTTGTTTTGTTTGAAGTTTCCCTTTAGGAGGGTATGTGAGGAAGCGATGTTGCAGTTGATTAATCACATTGTCTGTTTCAAAGTACCTGGGGAAAAAAAAATCTTGATTTCCAAAATATGAAAAACTGTTGAAGTAGCCTTGGGATTAACTCTTCACTACCCAAAGCCTCTAGGCCAGTGATGGCGAAGCTTTTAGAGACCGAGTGCCCAAACTGCAACCCAAAACCCACTTATGCATCATCGGGTGCCAGGTGGGTGTGGTGGGTGGGTGTGGCCCATTGGCTGGGTGTGGCCAATTGGGTGGATGTGGCTGCGGTGGTAACGGCAGACTGGGTGGGACTAAAAAGTTCAATCAATCAATTCCAACTTTGCAAGATCTTTTTTTCCCCCACGAGAAGTTGAAATTGACTGATTGATTGAACCTTTTTTTTTTTAGAGGCCTAAAGCGAAAAGGTTTTATAAAACCCAGCTGAAGGCCTAGGACTGGGGTGACAGCACGCATGCCTACAGAGAAGGCTCTGAGTGCCGCCTCTGGCACCCGTGCCATAGGTTCGCCACCACTGCTCTAGGCAAAGGTAAAAGCTTCCACCGTCTAGCCATGTCCGACTTTAGGGGCGGTGCTCATCTCTGTTTCTTATTCAAGGGAGCCAGACATTTCCGTGGTCATGTGGCTATGGTGCATGGTACGCTGTCACCTTCCCACCAAAGTGGTACCTATTTACTCGTGTTCCCATGCTTTTGAACTGCTTAGGTGGGCAGGAACAAGTAACCGGAGCTCGGGCCTATCATAGGGTGCTCAGGTCTAGGAACCCAGGCTGTCAACTTTCCAGCTGACAAGCTCAGCATCTTTAACCGCTGAGCCATCGCACCCCACCCAAAGCCTCTATTCGATGATAAATGAAATATTTTGCATACAAGAGGCTTCTACTCAACCTTACTCTCTTCAGCCAGAACTGGAAAAAATTCTGCATGAGAGTCTAAAAACTGTTACTAGTTGATCTGCACCTCTCCACTCTTAATTTATACTTATTTATTGAACAAATTTGTATGGCCACCCAATTCACACATAGGGGACTCTTAATAGCACAGAGGATTTGATTGAAACAGGTAGGTTCACATAGGTTTCTCATTGGGGGGGGTCCCCTTCTTTTTATTCAATATATAAAGAGAGCGGGCAGAAATTTGGGTATTAGGGGAAGCCTTATCAGAACATTTCCCTTTTCCAGCTTAAACACTGCTGATTAGTTTGCATTTCTTTGTGGGGGCAGTTTGCCCCTTTCTCTAGCACAGTGGTTCTCAACCTGTGGGTCAGGACCCCATTTGGGGTCGATCGACCATTTCACGGGGGTCGCCAAGCAAGGCTGTCCGCCATTTTTTTTGTCCGCCATTTTTTTTTGTCCGCCATTTTTTTTGTCCGCCATTTTTTTCCCCTTTTCCGGCAGGTGCCTTACCTCCCTTGGGCTGGGCCAGCTGGTGGTTGTCCTGCTCCATCTCTGCCGCTTGCCAGCTACGCCTCGGCCGGCGCAGGGGGCGGAACCACGCATGCGCGGCGCTCCCGGGCAGGGAAAGTCCTCGACTTACGACCGGTTGGGTAGTCCTTGACTTACGACCGGTTTAGTCCTCGACTTACGACCGGTTTAGTCCTCGACTTACGACCGGTTTAGTCCTCGTCTTACGACCGGTTGGGGTCGCGGCATTAAAAAGGTTGAGAACCACTGCTCTAGGAAAGCATAGAGTACTAAAGATGTTCATGCTTTATTTATTTTTCTTCCTGTAAAGTTTGGTTCTCCAAAGTTTTGAGGTCAGCATATTTCATCCCCTCAAGAAATAAACTGAATGTGTGCGTTCCTAGTATTTACCACAGTATTTTACTGATTACTAGGACCAATCCTATTTACCCATTTAGGTTTAAGCAAAGGTCTTAAAAAGTTAACTTACCATTTGCCATCCCTCACAGATTTGATAAGCGACCTTGGGTTGATTGGTAAACCTTTGATCTTCTGAGTTCCATTTATCTTCTGGCCCATGGCCTTCTAGATAAGCATTCCATGCACTTTCCCTCTGCAGCATTTTTCTCTCCTGGTTTGTGCTCTGAAACACTTCAGTGGGTTTTATGTTGGTTTCGCCCCACATCCTATAAATCCTTATCAGTGTTCATAGCTTTTCATCAGCCTTTCATACCTTGTTAAATAGCACCAACAGACCAACAGTCCATTTTCAACAGCCACTGAAATTGTACAATCCATGTTCTCATCCAAGTATTGTTATATATATAACAATATATAACAATATATATATTGTTATATATGAGAACACATGTTCTCATATATAATTCATGTTACACATGATCCAGTCCATGTATAATTCTTGGTCTCACCTTACACCCAACATCTTGCCAATGTTCATGCCATTTTAGGTTTATCAGCAAATCTTACTCTGTTGGACAGAAACCAATAGACCAACAATCCATTTTCAACAGCCGCTGAAAACTATACAATCCATGAATGAAGGCAAATATACATGTCCCAGGATAATGTTGCAAGATTGAATCTGAGTCAATTACCGGGATCACAGTTTACTTTTCTGGCCTTTTGGACTCATGCTGGAGCCCATCCAGTATTCCAGTAGAGAACTTCTCTTAATGCAATATGAGCTTTGGGCTATTCTGTGAGTCGTATTTATGTAGTGCCTTCCTATTGGCTGACTGGTGTGTTGATAGCTGGCGACTGGCTGTTGTTTCCTTATATTGGCAAGCCTTCGGCTCCTAAGTACTGGTGGTAAATCAGCACCCCTGTTAACTGACCAGGGGGCCCGTTCCTTGAAGATGGGCTCCAGAATGAGTCTGAAAGCTTGGAAGAGTAATTCTCCGGTCCCAGTGAAGAGTAATTCTCCGGTCCCAGTGACCAACCCACATTCAGTCTTGTACAATCCATGTTAGTCATGGTAGCTTCTTTAGCTGCCAGATTTCCTTTACTCAACTACTTCACTGGAGGTTTTCAAAAATAGACTGGACAGCCATTTGACTGGATGGTATAAGGCTACTGCCTTGAGCAAGGGATTGGACTAGAAGCCTTTGAGGTCCCTTCCAGCCCTGTAATTCTATGATTCCCTCCAGAAAAGTGGTCCTGAGGGTTTTCAAGGCTTCTCCTTCCCCCTCGTCATATCTGCCAGGCTTTCTTCTATGAGAATGGTATCTTCTAAGAAGCTAAATAATCTTCTATTTCTAGCATGTTACTGGAAACCCAATTAAAGACTTAGAATAGTAACTTTGGGCGACTTGTAGTTTCTGCCTGTCCCATTTGGTCTGATAGAATGGGCACATCCAAGTCCCATGGATTAAACAATGGGCTCAGGAAGCAAGCCTTGTCTGTCATGGACCCTGCCCTCTGGAACACCGTTCTCCCTGAGATTTGTATAGTCTCCATCCTGGCCCTATGGAAATAAATATCCCAGGGGCTGGTGAGAGGGTCTGATGGAATCCTGGCCTGATGTTTTGATTTTTAACATGTTTGTTGCTTTTATTTCTCCTTCACATTCTTATTTATTAATTATTTATGTCCTTTATTGTTAAAAGTTTTTGCAAGCAGTGTAGAGCAGTAACACATTTAAAAGGCAGCCTATAAATTTGGTAAAGAAGTAAATGTTCTGTCTTCCTCACAATGCCTTCTCCAGAGTCTGCATGGCTAAGCAGTTGGCATCGAAGCCATGATGCCTGCCATCTTGTCACATTTAGGCAAGAAAAACCAAATGTACAGGTATAGTATAGGGGGTACCTTGCTCAATAGTAGTAACTGTGAGAGGGATCTCGGAGTCCTAGTGGACAATCACTTAAATATGAGCCAGCAGTGTGCTGCAGCTGCCAAAAAAGCCAACACAGTGCTGGGCTGCATTAACAGAGGGATAGAATCAAGATCACGTGAAGTA
>NW_015388276.1:40470-83920 GCF_001527695.2 Protobothrops mucrosquamatus
AGAACAATTAACCAATGGAACAACCTGCCTCCAGAAGTGGTGAATGCTCCAACACTGGAAGTTTTAAAGAAGAGACTGGACAGCCGTTTGTCTGAAATGGTGTAGGGTTCCTGCCTGGGCAGGGGGTTGGACTCGATAACCTCCAAGGTCCCTTCCAACTTTATTATTATTATTATTACTAATTTTGCTACATAGATCCTGAAACTTACCTTTCTTGGTAACGAGGATTTCAGCTTCTTCAGATCTCAAAGAACAAGTTGTCCTTTTTGTTTTAATTTGAAACTTTTTATTAGACTAGGAAATATAATTTATTGCATAAAAATTAATTTGTTACAATAGGAATGCTAAATTTATTTACAATTCTTAGTGTACAGAATAAACAGAGTGTTTAGAGGATGCTTCCAAACTCTGCCCCCTCCCCAAGAAAACAGAAATCCTCTGGAGGTATAAATATTGAAATAGAAGGAAAAAAGTAGAGAATGTTGAAGGTCACTCTTGAAAAGATAAAAGGTAAAAGAAATGTGGGCTTCCTTTCTGCAGAATGATGGATCTCCCAATTCTGGAAAATCTAGGGACCAACACATCTGGAGGGCACCAGCTTGGGGAATGTTTCCCTGTTTTGTCATGCTACACCAGTGTTTCTCAACTTCAGCAACTTTATGATGTGCGAACTTCAACTCCTGGCTGAGAAATTCTGGAAGTTGAAGTCCACATACTGTAGAAGTTGTTGAGGTTCAGAAACACTGTTCTACGTTAACAAAAGCAAAGAGAAAGAGGCACTCTACTAACTGCTAGAGAAGTCAATATTTATTCCCTTTTCTAGCCATATCCAGACATTCCCAAATCCGTTACATTGAGTTCTCTCTTTCTCAAGCACACACCCATTTCCTAGTTCTGATGCCAGACACACACACATGGACGTGCACACACGTGTACATGAATTCAAGAGCAAGGCAGAAGCCCTACAGTCCTTTGGAAGGGCCTTTCATCGAATTCTTTGAATTTCTTTGGCAGGCCAATGCATTCCTATCTTCATATTGGCCTTCAATAAGCAGCCTCTAAGCATACATGTCATTTCCAGCTCTTCCCATACAGTTGACATAAGCAACATCAGCTTGTAGGACTTTCCTCTAGATGACTGCAAAGACATGTTCATACAAACCCCCCCCCCCAAAAAAAGGGATTGTACTGAGTCAAATATTCCCAGATGCAGGGCTTTTTTTCTCATAGAACGCCCAGAACGGAGTTCCGGCACCTTTTTTGGATGGAACCTTGTAGGGTAGGGTAGGCAAGGCAGGTTGTATGACGTGTGTGACTTCCAGCACTGCCCAGATTGAACAAAATAACAGGAAAAGCAATTTTGGGAGACAGAGAGAAAGAGAGAGACAAACTGAGAGAGAGGGGTGGGGTGGGTGGGAGAGTGAACGGGGAAGAGAGAGAGAGAGAGCAACATATATTTAAGACACTTGGCCCTTAGAATCTGTGTCTAGGTAGCATACAGTTAATGCAGAAGATTTTGTAATGTTTCAATGGACAACTGTAAATCCCGTAAGCACTATGTTTATGATTCTAACCCGATCCCTTAAATCAGCTTTTTCCAACTGCTTCCAAGTATGTTTGCTGGAGATTATGAGGATTGTAGTCCAATACTTTTGGAGGGCACTTGGTTGGGGAGATTACCGTAATTTGGTTTGCTCAGTGCAGCCCCAAAATAAACAATCCCTTGCCCAAAGAGATCAAGGCTTAAAGAGCAACTTCTAGTTTTAAATCCTTGTCAATATCTAATACTTTCCCTCTTGCTATCCCGGCTTCATTCAAATATTTAGCAATAATAAAAAATTAGATTAAAAGCGACGATTGAAACACAGGAAGCAGGACTTCTTTTATACATTTTACTGAGAAAGGGATCAATCTCCTTTTCCTCAACTATCTGGAACTATCCTATAAGACAAAGAAGAAAGGAAAAAAAAACCATCACTACCCATTGCTCTCCACCTGCTGCTATAGAGGAAGGACATGCCCGCAGTCCTTCTCAAATACCTTGTGGTTAAATGACTATATTTATCTTTAACAGAAACAGTTTTTGTTTTACTACTGAGCATAGAAAAGAGGCCTTCAGATTATTTCACTTAAAAAAAAGCTCAGTGGCAATTAAGAAAACATAGTTTATCTTTTGGTTCCAAAAATCTGGACATTTAGCCAGATCTATATATTGCATACGTAGATCCCTGATATTTGCCTTATAAAAAATAAGAAATTATGACTGACTAATGAATATACAGGACACGCATTTTAAAATACCCAGTATCAGATGGGTTAAAAGAAACTTCCAATACTGATTTATCTTGATATAGTTTTCTATACTCTTTTAAGATTTCCAAGCTGCAACTAGAAAGTTGTTTTTGCATAAAGAAGTTTGAAGAAATACAGAGTTTGGATCATGAAGTTCTGTCCTTCTAAACTTTATAAATGGCACAAATTCAAAACACACCCTTAAAGACTAAACAAATTATTTTCTGTTTGAGGCCAAGAACAGGTGAAGAAAGCAAGGATGTTCTAGATTGCTTCACTCTAGTTCAAATCACTGATTCCACTGTTGATTCAATGTGATTCAATAATATAAACGGATTTGTAAAACCGTTGAGTCTGTTCACAGACTCAAACTGTTTCGAGTCTCTTCAGAGACGTGAGAGCCCTTTCAAATCAACAATGAGAACTTTTGGATTCAAGTGTTTTGATTCAATTTTCAGATCTGACTTGGAGGCAAATCTAATCTTTCAAGATGAATCTCTAAATCAAAGCCTTACACAACCTTAGAAGAAAACTTACAGGGCCTTTAATTTACAGCATTGCAAATCCACCCCAATGATGCTTTTTCACAACCTACCAGTTTTTATTCTTTTGGGGTAAATGACTGTAGACTCTTCAGAGACAAAAAATGTACTAAGAGTTGAGTTGCATCATTTTGCAATAATAAAGAACCTCTAATCAATATTGCTAGATATTGCATCATTGGAAACAGTTCTAAATCAGATGCCTCTCTGTGAAATGTTGCTGTCGTTATTGCAAATCTAACTTGCTTTCAACATTTTTTGGGGGGTGGGGGGACGACAAGGATCAAATAAATGAATGAGACATCCTGAGGAACGATTGGTTACCAAGCTATCAAGTAAAGAAACAACCTCTAGTAACAATTCTGCTCCCTGAGAGTGAGGGTCCTTTCCCCCTTTTGTCCTAGAGTTCATCAATAGCATGTGTGGCTTTCAATGGTCCTCTCCAGCTTGCTTGTTCAAGCTGGAATTCTGGACTCAAAAATCCAATAATTAGGAGGATACCACGTTTGGGAAGTCAGGCTTAGAAGGTGGAGAATCTGTGGCTGTTCAGATAATGTATTATTCAAGTTCTTGTAACTCTGACTAGTGTATATAGGATGGAATTGATGAGAACTGGAAGGAAACAGCAGAGGGTGTGTGATCCCAGGTTCTACTATTCTTAATTTAAGGGACTGGGCATCACTGAGACTCCAACACCTTCTTGGTACAAAACCTGCTACATCATGTCATTGCTTAAAGTTATTGCTTAAAAAGCAGCACTTGTGAAAGGGGAGAAGAATTAAGAACATGACCAGCATTCGGAGCGATATTGCTCCATACTATGCTGGCAGAAGAGGACAATATCTGAAGAGGTAGTGGCTATAAGAAAATACCCTGCAACTATGTAGTTCTTGCAACAGCACAGGCTATTGCAAACTGTTGGTTTTTTTTTAAAGAAAAGTAAAATAAATAAAAGCAATACACATGCATTTGCATTAGAGTTTTAGTGCTGGAGTTAGCTTTTTGTATTCCTTCACAATATACAATATCTCTGCTAGTTTCTTCTGCTGGGAAGATCTGGAAAGTACGATAGGCAAAACAACGCTGGCAAAAGGATGTATTTATTAACAGGTTATTAATTCAGCTCCTTGCTCACCTATGCCTATTTCCAAATTCTCAGAGCAAATACAGGTAGCCCTCGACTTACAGTGGAGCCCAACATGTCTGTTACTAAGTGAGACGTTTTGTTAAATGAGTTTTGCCCCTTTTAACGCCTTTTCTTGCCATAGTTGTTAAATGAATCATTGCAACTGTTAAATTAGTAACACGGTTGTTAAGTGAATCTGGCTTCTCCATTGACTTTGCTTGTAAAAAGGCTGCAAAAGGGGGTCCCATGACCTCGGGACACTGCAACCGTCATAAATATGAGTCAGTTGCCAAGCATCTGAATTTTGATCATGTGGTCCTGGGGATGCTGCAACAGTCATGTGAAAAATGGTCGTAAGTCACTTTTTTCAGTGCCATTGTAACTTTGAATGGTCACTAAATGAACTGTTGTAAGTGGAGCACTATCTTTATAGAGAACAATTCCTGATCCTTTAGCAGTCACTGCCTTTGCTTCCTCCCTGTGATAATCAGGGCTAGAAACTTGAAGGAAAGATCCCCCAAAGCTGAGGACTCCTTTGCATGTGGCTTTTTACAGATGTTGTAGACAACTGTGGGATCACCACAAAGGAAGTTAAAATGCTCTGCCTTTCATTTCCACTCAAAGTGGAGTTGGCATATATTTAATACCGGAACTGTTACAAGACAATCATTTGTATTATTCATGGATACTTTTCCTTTTTTAAAAAAAGAACAATTATGTCCTAAAACATCTGCAATATAAAATATCTATATAAGGCACTGCAAAGCATTACTAAATGAAAGGGAAAAAATACCAATATTAGCTCTGAGTGAACAAATATAGCTAACTGTTTGCAAATATGTTCTACAATAGCAGATGCTGTATTCAAAATAACACACATACACACTTAGGCTTGATTTATATAGTAAAACATGATTGGGTTTCCTTGATGGGGGTTTGGTGTGTTGTATGAACCCAGGCTCTATAGTTTGAATTATGATTAACTGATTCATTCCTTGGTATGTATTCTGAATCAAAGATTTAGACATCTGTATTAGAACTGATAGTTCCAACATGAGTATTAACAGCATATAAACTCCTCTGCAATTTTTTTCCAGACTCAAGAACTAGGAAAGAGAAATATAGGAACTGAAGACTCTTAATATTTTCTATTTTTTTTCTAAAAGAATACATATTAGGAATATTTCTTGAGCAATCCTATAGTTGATCTTCAGCTGAAAAGACTGGGCTTTCCTCATGACTTTAAAATGAAAACTGACAATTTTATTTTTTTATCTCAAACATTTCTTACTCTTTTTGCCCTGGAATTTGCAGAATCTTTTGTTAGGTCACCAGTGATGAGGTGTTAAATAAAAATCCATTTAAAGGGAAACAAATGCCTTGCACTAAAGAACTTTCTCATTGATCTTTTGTTGATGATAATCAACAGCCACCATGTAAATTTTTCCTTCTTTATGAAATATTCTTTGCCTTAGAATCATACAGTTCCTCAACATCAAGAAATGGAATCCTTAAAAGAAAATATGTTTTGGACATGTTGGAAAAAACAGAGATGCTCTTGTCCTCCAGGGCTTTCAATGAAATTCAGGCCAGCACAATTGATGATCTAACTTGTACTCTAAAACATACCCTCAGATGGAATGAGGATATGTGTGTTCTGACACTTATTGCATTCTATTTTTCTATAAAGAAAGCAGATGCACTGATATTAAAGAAGGCATGTTCATAAATTTGCCGGCTTTGAAGTGCTGTTAGAAGTGTAAAACTTCCAATGCTCATTTTTGCAAAATTGTTATTCTGAGAAAAAAGAAAACTAAAAAGTTCATTTGCTAAGAGCTTCCATTTATTTGTTTCCTTTGGTCTCCAGGAGCAACACAGAACTAGTAATTTTGAGAGTGCTAGGTAGGAATAGTGATGTCATCACTGTAAATATCTCATTATGATGTTCAAAATATTCCAAAATATCCAACAGGCTTCTAACATTACCTTTTAATTGTCTTTTAGATAAAAAAAAACCCAGCTTGATCTTCACAAATAAATTCTTGTAAAATTATTTTCAATCTATCAGCTAGGATCATTGTGAACAGTTAGTAATTATATTGGTCTATAATTTCTTCTCAAGTCAAATCCTTCACGAGGTATTAATGTTTATTTGCATCTTTTCATATCTCAAGTCAGCTTTCCTCCCTGCAAGACAGCATTGTGTTTTGCAAAGGTTGCAAGAGTCCCTCATCAAAGCATTTATAATAAGAACCCAATAATTCATCTGGTCCTGCACTTTTCCTGGTTTAATCTTCTTTATAGCTTCCGAAGACTCTCTACAATTAATCATTTGTGGCCACTGGGAAGAATCTGCCTAAAGAGAATTAAGCACACTCCTCAAGTACTAATAAAAATACTTGTCACTATGCTTAACAATAGAATTGCGTATATTTTCATTAATATATAGACAATATCTCAATTGATGGCCACTGTATTTTTTGCAAGGTATTATTTTAATTCAGAAATCGTGTGGACTAAAATAACATAAATGCCAAGATGTTCAGGACATGCTACAGGGCAGTATGAAAGATTTTGTTAAAGTCACCAACAAAACTAAATGTTTGTATGTGCACATCAGGCAGAGTTTCCAATGCAGTAGCAGGAGTCTGTGTTGCTTCTATGAATGCACATGACCTGTACTAACATGCTTTACAAAGAACCCTTTCTGAATGCTTTGCATTGTCTTAATACACTGTTTTTGTTTGGGGGAATTCTAATTTACTTGGGAGCAATTCTCTGCCCATTTTATGCACACATTCAGGCTCTTAAGAAGGTTTAAGGCAGGCATGTCAAACTCGCGACATCACGTGACGTCATGCAACGTATCGGGCCGGTTTTGCCATTGCCGGCAATGGGGTGGGTACGGCTTCCACGTGACGCGTCTGGCCTGCGGGCAGGCAGTTTGACAACCCTGGTTTAAGGAGTCGTATTTCCATCAGCCTGTTGCTATCTCAGCTCTGCAAATGTATATGAGAAGGACAGAGCTTCTGGTTAGCAAACCTACCCATGAGATTCCTGGCACCATCCCAATATAAATTCTGAAAATGGCCAAGACTTCATGAGACTTCAGCACTCAAGATCTTGCAAAAACATACATGAAAAAGCTAAAATATCATAAACCTCTAATGTGAGAACACTGAGCTCTCGGGAGGTACGATGTCCTTGTGAATTTTCAGCCATTTTAAATAGCGAATGTTAACTTTTCTGTAAAGCAAACTAGAACTAAAGAGCACTTCTGGGATAGATCTTAGGAAGGAAGGAAGACACAAGCAGCTGTTTACAGGACATGCTGGAATTCATTACACAAAAGAAAGAAAGGCAGAGAGAGACAGAAAGAAATAAACTGGCTCAAGGAAGTACACATATAAAATGGGAAAGTTCCTGTGAGAGACTATGCTGAGGCTGAGAGAGAAGGCGAGATAATCAGCAACAGGAAAGATCATTATAGGCTTATCAAAGAAATTTATCGGTAGCCTGTATCGCAGATGTCCTGAGATAAAGAAAACCAAAAGCCCTCCTCTTTTCTTAATGAAAAGAGGGAGAACTGGATGGCTTGTATCTCAGTTCTCAAGATTCTGTACTGTAGCCCCTTGGCGTGAAAACTTAATTAAAGGAAGTTTGTGATTCTTGTTTCCTCAATCACACTCTTCTGTTAAGGGGATTGACATGCCCTACTCCCTAATTTACCCAATGCCACATATATGTGTAGTTCAATAATCAATGCTATTAAAAATGAGAGGTTGAGGAACCCAACACCTATGCTTTGCATCATGGTCACGCTGTTGCATGTAGATAGGAGTCATTCCTCATGACTGTCTTGTAGCCTGTTTCTAGTGTCATCCAACCCTTGTGCCAAAATAACAGTCATGAAGACAGGCTGGATATCATTTGGCTGAGCGATGCTATGAAAACACTTTAAATCACTAGCGGGGAAATGGTCAGATTCAGTGCGCGCCAGGAAGTAGTAGTCATGTTTCCCATATACAGGTGGTCCTTGACTTACAACCATTCATTTTGAGACCGTTCTAAGTTGCAACGGCACTGAAGAAAGTGACTTATGACCTGCCCTTGCATTTATACATTGCAGCATACCCACAGGCATGTGATCAAAATTTGGTTGCTTAGGAACTGGCATGTATTTGCAACCTTCCCAGCTGGCTTTCTGACAAGTAAAATCAATGGGGGGGGGAAGCCAGATTTGCTTAACAACCGCATGATTCACTTAATATCGGTGGCAAAAAAAGGTCATAAAAGTCAGTCTGGCTCACTACTACTACTGCTAAGCAACTACCTTGCTTAGCAATGGAAATTCTGATCCCAAATGTGGTTGCAAATCAAGGGCGACCTGCACTGTATTCTGAGTCAAAGGTTTACCTCTCAGTAACAATGACTGGGAATAAAAGCAAATGAGGGGCTGTTTTACTTGCATCCTACTTTTCAGAAGTACCTTATAAAAAGCAAAACAAAAGACACTTTTGCATTGATTCCTCAGTGCTCTCATCATTCACTCCAGCAGCTAAAACCTAACCCCCCCTTCTAAAGGGGTATCACGGTTAAAATTTGCTACTGAATTGACATTCCTGCAGCAACTAAAATATACCAGCATCATTCCTTCATACCTCAACATATCTCAATACAGGATAAAGTCATGTAAAAAATAATCCTAAAAGCATCAACTTCACATGATACAAAGGACGTTATCTGGAGTATTTGCAATTCCTTCAGTCAGCAAACACTGTAACAACAGAAGAGGAAAAATATGTCTGTGATAATGATCAGATTCCGCCTGAAATTTCAAATTCACTCAGGACTATCATTTCTCTCAATATCCAAAATACATTCCAAAGAAGTTTCATTTAAATGGCTAACTTTACTCTTTTCCCTTTTTGCACACATTCTATCCAAGTAAGCTGGTTTGTATGTGACCATTACAGCTTTATCAACTTTCTGGAGATTGGAGAGGCTGGAGAGAGATTGGACAACCCACTTGTCTGAAATGGTACAGGGTCTCCTGCTTGAGCAGGGGTTCGACTAGAAGATCTCCAAAGTCCCTTCCAACTCTGTTATTCTGTTATTCTGTGGGAACATATTCTCAAACGGACATTGGGCTACCATGGAATGTGTTAGGACAGGCCTCTTTAATTAGTTCAACGTATCCCCAAATCATTCAGATATAAGACTGCAAAAATATTTTCACATTTAAGGTTTCTATCCTTCTCTGTTGATATAGCTACAGTTAAAAAGAGCTTTAGAACACAGCTGAGAAAACCATATTTGTAGACTATACCTGTTCAGTAGTACCTTGGTACTTGACATTAATTGGTTCCGGGAAGCACAATGTATGCTAAAAACTGAATGCCAAACAAATCAGATGACTTATCACATGACCCTTTGTTTTGGCTGGGAAGAATTTTCTGTCTGTCCTTTTTCCTATATCAGCTGCCTCCAAAGCATGGCCAACTTCCTGTTTGCTCTCTGTCCCCCTCTTCCTTTTGCAGCACCCCAAATACCAAAGAAACTACAAGTACTGGGGCAATATTTTTTGCATCAAAATGCGTCGAATACCAAATTTGACAAGTTTTGAAGCAGTCAAATACCGAGGTACCACTGTATATCAAGGACAATTGAATTTTAACTCTCCATATGGAATGGATACTATAAAGCCCATACAATGTAAAATGTTTTTAGACAAATTTAATGGAGCTACTGTGATACTAGCCAGAGTGTTATTTCTGTTGGACCACCATAAGAACTGAATTCAGAGGAAAATAAATGCCACAAAGCAGGCAGTGAGTCAAGACATAACCAAAATAAGATTATACTTTTTTTGAGGGCTGGGAAGAATACACAACGGGTTGGTCTTTTCAGAAAGCTCTAAAAAAACTTTCAAATCTGTCTACTCAAAAATGTCTCATTATTATAAGCCTTTATATCTAGGAAACTGGCCCTACATTACAGCTATATTTTCAGAACTCAGTTTGTTATGTTATGAATGGATTGTTAGCCTGTTCCCACACCCTGGCAATCTTGTTACTATGGTAAACTATAATAATAATAAAAAAATTAAACACCATGTGAAAAAGGACACAATTTGTCCTTTTAGACCCTCATTTTTTTCTCTAATCCTATCAGCAATCTTACCCCACCAAGCTTCAGAGATGATCACATATATTGACCATTTTTAAATTTACCACCAGAAATCTCTCTCTCTCTCTCTCTCTCTTTCTCTTTGAGTGCCAAGATATTCTTGCCCTCATATAGATGAAAGATTCTTAATATATATTTATATATATATATATATATTTAAAAAAGGATGCATCCAAAGATCTGGATAATACATTTACTTGTGTTTCCTAAGAAACGGATTTCCATTTTTTTCCCTTGTACGTGTGTGGTATTTTTAAGCTGTCTGAAGCTTCTGACAGGAGTTGTCTTTACTAAATTGTACTCAACTCTTCAAAGCATAAATGCCAGAAAAGAAGAAATAAGAGCAAAGCAGGGAATGGGAAAAGAGAAGGTCAAGAAAGAGATCATCAAAGAACCAAACAAATAACAGCCCAGATTCCAGCAGCCCTCATAATAAGCGACACAGAGACAACAGAGATTTGGAGAAGACACTGCTGCCTGAGGCTGTGGTCACCGTTAGCAATGATGCATTGCTTTCAAGCTGTCATCCAAAGGCTGTGTGAGGAATAGGAGGAAGGAGTCTTTAACACTTGGATTGCTTGTAAACTCCGCAATTTCTAAGGCTGATTGTGATTTCAGGAGGGAGGAGTATGAGAAGGAGAAGAAACCTGAGTTGAATCCTTCAGCACCTTGGCTCTGCTTCTTCTCTGCAACCGTTTCCCATTGGTTCCAAAGAGCTTTTTTCTCTCTTTAAGTTTTTTTTTTTCCTGTCCCTCTCTTACTCAATCCTCCACGTGGCTGGAAGTCTCCAACAGCTGCATCAACACTCTCCTTCTGTTGCCATGACAACCAGCATCTCACTCTTGCCCATCTCTTCCAAGGCACTGGCCAGAGTGTTAAGATCTCCATCGTCTTGATGTTGAGCTTCCCATAAGTCCAGGATCACTCCTGTTGGGCTGGCTTTGGTGGCAAAGAAATTTAGGTACCTAAATAAGGCAAAGAGTAGGAGAGCTTACTAAGTATCAGCTTTGATCTTCAGGATCGACATTAGTCATTGAAACATCCTGTTCTGATGCCAATGCTCACATACGTAGACTAGCATCCTAATCAAATCCATACCCCCATGAAATCAGAACACTGAACTCATAATTATTTTCAGGACTAGAGTGGTTTTTTGAAAGAAGGCTACTGAAGAAAAATACGAGACTATAAAATAAAAATATTAAGGACTGAGGAAAATCATGGTGATGAAATGTTTTATATAAGCATCCCCTGTCAATAAATCAATTTCCTGATCTAGAAGATAACAACCCAGTCACACTGTCTTTAGAATTTACAAAAACTATTTCAAGGAACATGTCATGTGTCTGATTAATGAAACACTTAAAAGGTCTTTCAGGCATATTTTTATCCTAAAAGCATTTATTAAGGTTACAGAGATGTCAGTACGGCATGGTGGAAATGCTTAGATCTGATTCTTTTCTGTTGCACATACATTCCAGGCATTTTTCCCTCCCCTATTTTGGGGTCATGGTTCACATCTTCCAATTAACTTGGAAGATGTGATTTACTTCCTGTTTCTTTTTCCCAGGCTTTCCTTATTCCCCTCCCCTTTCACTGTTGCCTGATTTAACTATAAAAATACCAGACAGTTCTGCATATTGTCAAAGCAAGAATATACAGTATTTGCAGCGTTGACATCCGGCCCCCCTTACGAAAAAGGACAGATCCTGTAAAGCAAACCAAATCATATGTTAAGGGTTATCTTTCGGTTTGTTGGGGTGTGAAATAATTCTTGGTATACATCTCCAACCCTGGCTAATTTAATTCCTGTGGGAAAATCAAAGCGTTACAGAAAAACTCACCGATCCATGGAGAGCTTTTGGGCAAGGAGTCGCCAATCATTCCCTCTGGAGTTGGGAGCGTCAAGACTGTTGCAGATTTTCTGCCGAATGGACAGAGGAATCTTGAAGGCATGTGGTCCAAGCTGGGTTGTCAGGGCACTGCCAGGGTAGGACTGCAAGGCATCAGAGGAGCTGGAGTTCTTTGAAATTTTAAATTTTTATTAGTTTACCAAAATATAAAACACAAAGAAAAAAAATGAAAATAATGCAAAAGTAAGGAAGGAAAAAGGGAAGAGGAAAAAGTGTAGGGGGAAACAGGAAAATAAAGAAAAGCATTGACTCCTGACTCTTTTTAGTGCAGTAGAATAAGACAATAATAACATACAGCCACAACTTTTTACTTTGATATAGCTCTATGCACAGAAATGGAAATATACTTTAATTCCTACAATGGATGACTGGTTGCAAAAGCTAACAAAGTTGGCAGAGATGGCTAAATTGACTGCTCTAATAAAAGAAAAGAATATAGATAACTTTGTTTCTGCTTGGAAACCGCTTCTGGACTTTGTGCTTAAGGTGGAAAAAAAAATGAAACTGTGACTTTGGGTTTTGCTGATTAGGTAAGTTTGTTGTTATAGAAATGGCTAGTACGTATTATTATGTAAAAGGAACTTTTAACAAAACAAAATGAGATGCAGGACCAGTGACTTAATTGGATAATGATAGCAATTTTTTTAACTTGATAAGCTCCATCTTATCATTTATGGATCCCAAACTGTCTCATAACCTCACAAGATCAATGATAACCATGGTTTATAACATGTTCTGGAAAAAGCAAACAATATTATCTAGCCACAGTGGGTCTGCCTTCTGGCACTTTCACAGATGGATATTGAAAGGTTCACTATTATACTGTATTTGCTGGGAGACATATATACATACGTGCATACAACAAATGCTTCTGTTTGGTTTTTAGTCACTGAAACAATTGACAAGCTCTAGAGAAGTAACACAAGAAAAGTTTAAAGGCCCATGTCAGCTTCACACATGAAAATGGTTTTAGTCCCATCTTGTTTCATTACGGCCTGTACCCAATAGTATTGGAGCTGGCTTGTACTGGCTTGAATGCTGATGGTTAAATTTTCTGGAATTTTGCAAGCCTATTCAGAGCAGAACTGAGCCAGGATGCCTAGTATGCTGATCAGCTGTTTGGTGGCTAAAAAGAAGCAATGAAGCCAGCAGAATTGGTTGTTAAATATTTGCCAGCACAACACACCCTTTAACTACACTAGTTGCGTCTTTGCTTCTGCCACAGAACAAAACTTCAAAATACTACTAGGCAAACAAAGTTAGAAGCATTTGAGGAAAAAAAGCAGTCACTAAATTGCACTAAGAAAACTACTAAATGCTAAAAACCAAAGTAATAGGAACGTGAAGGGTATCATGTTTTAAAAATAAATGGTGATCTTCATAGCACCATCAAATTATCCTGCCTCAGTGAGTGCAGAAGGAAACAGCCATCTAATAATGCCATGCATGGCTGAACTATAATGGGTCTTCAGGATCAGGACAGGAATCTCAAATTAGTCTCCAGGGGAAGGGAGGTTGATTGGTTTTGAATGTTTTCAATGATGCACTTCCTACCACAACTACAGTAGGAAATACACATCTGTATGTAACTGGCTAAACACCTATAATCTTTGGACATTTGGAGCAGCAGAAGTGGAAGTGAGTCATGGCTGAAATTAAACATTAGAAGAGGGTTTCTCAATACTGGTAAATTTAAGATATGTGGACTCCCAGAATTCCCCAACCAGAATGCTGACTAAGGAATTCTGGGAATTGAAGTCCATTCGTCTTAAAGTTGTTAAGGCTGAGAACCGCTGCATTAGAGGAACCTTACAGGAACATTAGCCCATGTTTTACCAATTGTATCTGGCCAATATGATGTTTCAGAAAAACTACTAGGCAGGGGTCTTCAAACTTGGCCCTTTGGCTGAGGAATTCTGGGAGTTGAAGTCCACAAGTCATAAAAGGGCCAAGTTTGAAGACTCCTGTACTAGGCCCATTATTAAATATCTTGTTCCTTTTGTCTCATTCATTCATTCATTTCATTCATTCATTCAATTTGCTTTTTCTTATCCAGTTCCCCTTGCTTACCTCTCCAAGTGTAATATGTAACTGAAATATCTGCCCTTCTCCTTCAACTTGCCGAACACAGATTTTGCAAGTAAGTTCCATAGTAGCTGGGCTATATCGCTCAAGACTGAAGGTGCAGTGCAGAGCTCGCTGACTACCACTCCAAATGTGATAGAATGGGATTTCCTGAAGGAAATAGGAAAATAACAGAAAAGATGAACAAATGTGTGCCACAAGATGTCACTACACTGAAAATTTAGATAGGTCCTTTAAAAAAAAAAGCAAAACAAAAACAACCCTGTGTACTTTCTCTTCATATCAAATTCCAAGAACAAGGTTTAGATAAGGGGTCTTCAAACTTGGCCAATTTAAGACTTGTGGACTTCAATTCCCAGAATTCCTCAGCCAGCTTGCCAGGCTGAGGAATTTTGGGAGTTGAAGTTCACAAGTCTTAAACTGGTCAAGTTTGAAGACCCCTGGTTTAGAGTCTTTATATGGTAGTTTGATTGAGGGGCTCTGTCTTGTTTACTAGATGCTAAGTAATTGCTTGCTTGTGGGCTCTCCAGTGATAACTGACAGTGGTCACTGTGGAAAACACTGTGTTGAATTAGGTAAGTGTTAGATATAAATCAATTGGGCTGCTCTGAGCTACAGAAGAGAAATTTCCAGATTGGGTTTCAGCTGGAATTCACAACCCAGGTTTATAAGATGAAGACGTTGGCATGGTACATTTTTATTGTGTTTATATGGCATTGGGGGGGACCCCACTTAATTTCATCCTTGTCTTCCTTTCAAGTAATTATGGAACATGAACCTTAGTTGTATAGGAGAATGGAGAAGCAAAGGGACAAGATGAAAATATGAAACATGGAAGAAGGAAAGGATGTGGCAGGGATGTCAAATGAAATCTTCCGAGATAGTCAATAAATATATATTTCTAATCTTGCCAATGTGCAAGGTAAAAACTTGTCGGGATCTTTGGCAATGCCTAAAATTGAAAGTGATTAACGGAATAATAGAGTTGGAAGGGACCTTAAAGGTTTTCTAGTCCAACCCCCTGCTTTAGCAAGAAACCCTATACAATTTCAGACAAATGGCTCTCCAATCTCTTCTTAAAAACCTCCAATGTTGGAGCACCCACAACCTCTGAAGACAAGTTGCTCCACTGGCTAATTGTTCTAACTGTCAGGAAATTACTCTTTAGTTCTGCTATCATGTCACCCCTATTTCTTTTCTTTTCTTTTCTTTCTTTTCTTTACATAATGGCTTTCTGTCAGGGAACCATCTATTAAAAGACTCATATGTATCACCTTGGAAAACTAAATGTGTTAATGAATGTATTTTTGGAGCAGTGGGAAAATTTTGCAAACCCATCAGGATGGAGGATTTCAAAGGAGGCCCTATATAGACTCACTCTTAGTCTGTAGTTAAGCTGGTAGATAAAGCACTCACCTGATATTTGGCTAGGAGTTTGCTCCTCCAAAGTGAATGAGGGATGTCATGAACTGAGAGGCGCAAATTGTGATAACTGTCCTTAAACAGTAGAGGCTTAGGCTCTTCTAACAGATAGCCACCAAGAGTCCTTTCTATTTCAAGCACTTCCTGTGGGACAAGCAAAACAAAAGCACAAAAAAGTAAAAAAAAGAAAAAGAAAGCAATTTAATTGGGAAGGCGACACAAGATAGGTGAGATAGAGAAGGAACATGACAGCTGGTGTATATCTATACCCTATCATAGATTGCCTCACTGGCATCTTCCAGAGATGCAGTTCCCAGGACTTCTGGGTAACAAGGCCAATCTAACCTTCAAAGTTTGGGAATCCCAGTCCCAACCCAGACAGAGGCCAGGTTGAAGAGAGCTGATGTACATGACTATCTGTATTTCTAGGTCCCAGTTTGAGTTTCCATGCCTTTGAATTATTTGGTGCATGCTAATTTCTAGCCATTTACCAAAAGCATCCGAGTATCTCTTTGAATCAATGTTTGAGCAAATTAACAGCAAAGTTTCTCTCTAAGATCACTTGACTTTGCCTATCATGGGCACCAGATAGCACCTCGTACTTGACAATCTTCTCTAGTGCTCCGAAGCAGGGCTCTCCAAACTTGTGGACTGAGGAGGTCTACGACAACTCGCCAGGGCCATCTTGCTGCAGCTAACTTGCTGTGGCTTACTCAATGTGGACAACTCGCCGCGGGACAAGAGTTACGCTCATATCGAAGAAATACTCAAATGGAATCATTAAAGAAAGGGTGCCAAAGGGGGGGGAACAAATAAAATGTGAATGACAAAAATTAAAATTATTTTTAAAGTTAATTTAAATAATTAAATTGAATTGTTGAATTATCCCGCAGAGAGTTGTCCCATGGCGAGTTGGCCATGGTGAATTGTGTTCTGGCAAGTTGGTTGTGGTGAATTGGCCAGGGTGAGTTGACTGAAGTAAGGTATCCCATTCCGGGACTGAGGAATTCTGGGAGTTGAAGTCCATAAGTCTTAAAGTTGTCAAGTTTGGAGAGCCCTGCTCTAAAGCCTGTCAATAGTCCAGGTGCCAAATTTAACTTAAGCCCATACTAGTACATTATGTTCTCACATGCCCTAATTCAAATCAACCAATCACTTGAAAAAATCAATAATCTCATTATGATTTATTTCACTTCAGTTATATAGTCTTCTTCATAATGCAGGTTTCTCTCTCATCTAAAAATAATGAAAATAACAATAACGAAAACACCCATATTATATTTGCAACCTTCACAATGTTATCCTGATCAAAGCTTTTAGCACAGAAACTATTTATTATTGTGGTTTTTAGTATCGCCTGTTCACCGCCCTGAGTCCCGTAAGGGAGATAGGGCGGTATATAAATTTAATAAATAAATAAATAAATAAATAAATATTTGAGGAGTGATTAAGTAGAGTTCACTGCCTGAAGGCATTCATCTCCACTCCTTGTATATATCATAACAATCTTGCAGCGTTAAGCATTCTACTTCAATTTCTTGAGCCATGTCCTTTATAAAAATGTAAAAAGATAATTTCCAAAGCCCTTTTTTAAAAGCTATTTTAACTTGTGGGTTTGGGATGGGAGTGGGGAGGTTGTATGCCAGTTGTGACATCAAGGTTAAAACGCACAACACAATAAGGCCTGAAATACCAGCTTGATGTTGATTGCTGGAACTAATCACTCTGGTTGGTAAAAAGGCAGATGGAGATTTATACTTCATTAAGAATGATGGGTCACTTTCATTAGGCATGCAAAGCGATGCTAACATTATTGATAGGCTTTGGAAATAGCTTGACAATAGTTAGTTTCAGAGGAATAGCAACTAAGCAGTTTCTTTCTTCATAACTGGCCTTTATACTTTGATCACAAAGAAGACTTGGCTATAAAAAAAACCCATAAGAAAGCCTATTCTGGGCCTGTTTAACTTGTGACTTGTTATGAAGGGCAGATTGGATCATATACAGATACAAATCAGAGTATGTGTTCCATGATTCCATACTCTCCAGATCACCTCTTGACATTGGAAACTAGAAGGGGATGTTAAAATGATAAATGATGCCATTACATTAATTAGATGAAGAACTTATGAAGAAAAGTCCCATATTTAGACCAGACCTGACCAAATCAAGACAGACTGGCAGTGGCCCTCAAACAGGTCAGGCTAGTGACTTGCTCCCGGTCTTACAATTTGACATTTTTTATCCAAAGACCGATGTGAAATCTTTTTGTAGACCAAGAATGTGTTCAACGCACCATTAGGTGGTTATCTACCAACTTACACAGGGATTATGAATCAATTTTTGTATTTTTCTTCACCCCTGAAAAGTAAGGAACTAAAGTGCACCTGAAAGATCACAATAAGTAGCTAATTCAGCCTTCCTGGATAGATACAATCAGATATATGGTTTACTACATCCAAAAATTGCCATCCATCAGCTAATTTGGTCACGATGGCTTGGAATTCTGGGAATCAAGACCCAACACAACTGGAAGCGGTGTGGTTGGAAAAGAAGGACTTGTAAAAATCTTGTGCACAGTCCCAGTTAACATACATTTTAAAATGTCTAAAGAGTTTGATTATAAGACTATTATCTGGTCTGTTTCTCAGAAGCTTCAGATAAATAACATAAGATGGCTCAACTGCATGATAGAAGACGATATACAGGTAGTCCTTGACTAACAACCACAATTTGGCTCAACATTTTTGTTGATAAGCAAGACATTAGTTAAGTGAATTTTGCCCCATTTTATGACCTTGCTTGCCACAGTTGTTAAGTGAATCATTGCAGTTGTTAAGTTAGTAACATGGTTGTTAAGTGAATCTGACTTTCCCATGAAGTTTGCAAAAGACGACCACAAAAGATGGGACACAGCAACTGTCATAAATATGAACCAGTTGCCAAGCATATGAATTTTACTCATGTGACCATGGGGATGCCGCAACAGTTGTAAGTGTGAAAAATGGTCATGTCACTTTTGCAGTGCCACTGTAACTTGGAATGGTCACTAAATGAAATGTTGTAAGTTGAGAACTACCTGTATGCAATGTAGATTATGACAGGTTTTTATCTTAAGACAAAGGCAATGGAATAATGTGATTTTCAGCTCTCTTCTACGACTCTGAAAACTCATCCCCTTTCTCAAATTTTCTTTGGTTGAAGAGGCTAATGATTGGGGTGGACGAGTCCCAGACTTATCTTTATTTTTGCTAAAGACTCCTAGGCAGAATTTTAGGGGATAAGATAAATCCATAGGTGAATCTTCTAGGTTTTTGGAATCACTTGGGTCACAAATTATAATTTGTACATGGTGATCCTCCTAGTGTTATGGGCAACAGGGACAAGTGGTCAAGGAAAGTTATAGTGCTTATGACTGCAGCAATGAAAGAGCATAGTAGTTACTCTTCCTTTCTGTAGCCTTTTCCCCATCTCCCGTAGGTTGTCAGCTGTTTGACACAATAAAATTCCGAGATATTCATATCCAAGTTAAGGAATCACAATACATGACTAGCTAGAGCACCATTCACTCTATGTTGGGATGCTGTTGTTTTCCTTTCTTTCATCTTAGTAGGTGTATTGAAATTAAAGGTCTACCTTTAGGAAAAATGATTTTGCCATGCAAAAATCTATTAAAAACTAATAATCATTTTTTTATTATATCTTCAAAATAGGACACAAAATAGTTCCTGCAATACTTTCTTTCTCCTCCTGGGAGCTTCATGGAAAATGTCAGGGCTGCTCCCTAAGGAATGGGTTAAAGGAACTTATTACTGAAACTAAAATCTGTGTCACTTTTCAGCTCATTGCATCAGGCTGTTTTGCTCCCCTGAGCAACACTTTTCCAAGTCACATTGCACGCTTGGATTACCAGCAAGGCCCTCTTTGGGGCAGAGAGGTCCAAAATAAGTGCAAATGAGAGAGCTGGACAGGAAGTACTGAACAATCAATTTTCTTGAATAAGTTATTATATCCTTTTTAAAAATATGGGAAACCTAACAGTATAGAGGTAGGAAACAGAAGTGTTTCTATAAGGTGCAGGTATGTAAAGATGAGGATTCAAAAATGGCTCATCTTTTGATAATAACCATGTCAATTGTTTGCATATGTAACATTATGGAAACTCAATGCATTTCTATCGAACACACAAGAATTACCAAGCATATCGCAATCATCTGTAGAGAAAACCAGCAACTTATAAGCACGATGGACTAATCTTTAGTTTATGGGACACATTGTCCCCTTCTCCAGTCCTAATTAAAATACATAAAGAAATTTAGCACATTTATTAGGAACTTAGATTCCTATGCATTTCAGGAGGCAAGGGTGGTTCAGACAAAAATCTATCTGGATCAGTTGATGTAATTTAAATCAATTCTTGTGCACCCCTTCCCACATCCACTATTACAGCTGTATGACCTAATCCTTGATCATTGGCTACACAGATTGGGATGAGTCCAGTGAAACAAAGAAAGGCAACAGACTGAGGAAGCTGGTCTAATAACTGAATTTCCTCTTTTGAAGACTTTTGGTCTGGATTGGTATGAAAGCTGTAATAACGATATCCACCTCTATTTCTCTCACTGAAGGACAAACAGATATATCAATTATTATTATTAGCGTATGGCATTGTTACAGTAGCCAGGAGACCACAATGCTATTGCAGAGTAGTAGTTTGGCTTGCCAAGGTACCAACCCAGTTATAGGAAATGCACTCTTCCCAAGGTGTGCCACAGGAGGGCAAGCTGGCTTTACATCAGAGAGAAAGACGAGTGGCTCTTCCTTCAGCTTCACCCAAGGGTCCTAGCATTCCTGGAGCTGCCTTGCAAGCAGGTGCCACAACTGGGAATGTTCAGAGCCATCAGGAATCTGACTGCCTGCACTCAGCACAGCTTGTCTCCCCACCAAAGTGGTACCTGCGGTATTTTACCTACTCACAAAGAACATGCTTTCAAACTGCAAGGTGTCAACGCTGCTAACATCGGATGTTCTTGCTTTGACAACAGATGAAAATGCAGCCATTTTCTCTATGCTTTTAGAATTAGTTGGTGCTGGGAGGGGGGATTGGGATGAGAGTTCAGTTAGTCATAATAATAATAACTCTGCCATGGAATCCAAAGACAAACTGGGTCCAGAGCTGATAACGTTTTGGCGGGCTGGAGAGTTGGGGAGAAAGCCCACGCTTTAACCTAATTGGGGAATGTGCTTTATGACTGTGGGAAATGCACTTTGTTACTTTGTATCCAGGGGAGGGGAATTTAGTTTTTGGGTTCAACTATGTAGTGCCGATACTTTGTTTCCCGAATAAAAGATTTTTTAAGGAAAACAATGCCTCAAAGTACTTTTGAAGGGTTTCATCTGTCAGAACCATGACACAAGGTGGGCATAAGCTAAGGCAAGTGATGGGAGCTCACCCCACCACCCACTTGCTAGGGCTCAAACCACCATTGTCATTAAGTCATTGAGCCACTGCCTCTCATAGATATACCAATGGAAAATAGTTTACTTGGTAAAACTTTGTGTTGATCTTCTAGGCATCTACATCCCAACTCCTGAAACATGGTTGCCTGGCTGCTGGTGAACTGAATAGTGCATGATAAGCCAAGGCAAAGATTATTAAAGCACAATTCCAATGACATCATTGCTGGCATGATCCACAAAACCATATGAGATACATTTGTGGGTTTTTCCCCCTTTTAATTACCCATATGTCAAGTCTCCGTTAAAGCCGTATGGAGCAAACATCACTTTGCACAGTCTAAGATAAGCAACTCATCATTCAGTGTCATGAAGGAAAAATGCCCTCTATGGTCTGAGGATTTTCTTAATAGGATCACAAATATGTTCTGCAATGGCTTTCTACAGCTCACTGTCGTCTAGGGGAGTTGTCATAAAATTCATATCGCACCCAGTCAGCTTAAGCAGTGGACTAAGAAGACCGGAATTACAATCCAATACATTGGGAGAACCCCCAGATGGAGGAGGCCATGCTGAATTCTACATTAATCTACATTCATTTGTGTAAGTGTATATGTGTCAGGAAAGTACGAACTATTTATTGATAGCACAGAGGACAGGGAAGGGGAAAGAAGAAAGAACCTCAGCTATGCATTACCTTTAAAGCATCAGGTGTGTCCTCCAAGCAATATACTTTGAGATTGTATTCCAATGAGGTACAGAGGGTGGGAGCAAAAATAGCCAGCTGCAGTCTCTTGATGGCTGACCTAGAATAGGATTCTCCCACAAGGACGTATGTTCCAAGCTGTTCTAGCAGGATATGGCAGCACTTGGGTTCCAGCTGGCAGTAACAAGGTGTGTTTAAAGTCTCTTCATCTAGTGTCACAACTTCCTGGAGGAGGAAAAGGGGGTAAGAAGGGATTAAAAACATTATGTTCCACCTGGGTGCCCATTTTAAGGAGTGCCTACCTAAAATCCCTCCCTCTGATTATGAGAGCTGTACATATTGTGTTCTTTAAAAATAGAAATGACTGGATGTGATAAGAAAAGCTAAGCTGAAAACTTAATTTTGGAGTTAAGAAACTTTGTTGATTGGCATCTCCTTTACTTTGGAGATTGCAGTTGACTAAAGTTACTTTGCAAAATGTGGTCTGCAATGTTTTGAAGGGATATGTAGGAGTTTCCATCATTCTTACATAAATTTTGCCCTGCTGTGCCAGGAAGCATTAATATTACTAAATACATTGGTTTTAATACTATTACACAAAATTACACTTTCTAGCCGCACTGAATACTGTTGTACAGAATAGAAATGCTGGTCTTTTCTGAGTTTGATTCCCCAGATGTGGTAGGACTACAATCACCTTAATCGCTGACCATGCTGGCTGAGGCAGTAGAGGACTGTTTTTTTTTCATAACTACAGGAGATGTAGAATTAGGAATAAAATTGCTAAATACTAAGGAGAGATTTTTTTTTAAAAAAAGTAAAGATTAAAAATAGAAGTTTGAATATTGAAAAACAACTAAAAAATAATGCTTTACAATGTGAAAATAAATCTTCACTATCAAATAGTATAGACTTTCCTGCATGAGCAGCGGGTTGGACCATAAGATCTGCAAGGTCCCTTCCAGCTCTGTTATTCTGTCAAATAACTGAACTGCTCCACAGATGGATAAGCAACATACACTCTCTCTTTTTACGACTCTATAATCCCTTAATTATTCAGGGTAGAGTTGGGGCAACTGGATGGAACTGAGCATTTACTGGCTGGATGCCCTTCCTGATACCATGCGGAGTTCAAAGCAGATATTTTTTCTAAGAGAGAAATATCTGCCGCTACCTAGGATTGAACTCTCAACCTCCCAAGTGGGAGGTGAGTGTCTTCACCACTAGGCCACCAGGTTGCTTGGATAAGCAACATACATTGAACTTCCACAACTGGGACTACAACTTCTTCTATAAGACTTCATTCCAATATCACCACCACCACCACTACCACCATCTTCATTATCATCTACTTCTCTGGTTAATTCAGCTTACCTCCCAGTGTCCTTGGTGGGATTGGGTTTTCAACTGCAACATCCAGTCTGGGGAAATGACCTCTGCACAATGTGGAACAGTCAAGATGACTGGGCGGCATAAGAGCAGCCCTGTAGGACCACAGGTCACTCTGGGACTCAGTACTGTCTGTGTGCCTTCCGAGGGAAAGCTAGAAAGGACAAACACAAGACACTTTTGTCGGCTCTATGGAACTCTTGCCGAGTAATTGTCTTAGAAATGGAAAAGAATATCTGAGAAAATTGAACTCCATACTCTTTAGCACAGGGGTCTTCAAACTTGGCCCTTTTATGACTTGTGGACTTCAACTCCCAGAATTCCTCAGCATGCCTGGCTGAGGAATTCTGGGAGTTGAAGTCTACAAGTCATAAAAGGGCCAAGTTTGAAGACCCCTGCTTTAGCAGGAACAAGACAGAGTGGAGTACTGAAGTTAATGCATACCTTGTTGCTGAAATTCACAACTATTAACAAATGTAACATTCTGTTATTTTTAAAATGTGAAATATTCTTTTTCTTGAACTATCATACTGTTTCAGTTAATAAATATTTGTTATTTTTCCTTGTCCTGATTTATTTTTCTTTTCTTTACCCCAATCACTTTTCTGACCTGACCCTATCTCATGTGCTGAATACATGTGACCACGTAGTGCTTAACCCACCCCAGGCCACAGGGTTGTTGTTTTTATTGCTGGAAAAATAGGAGGAAGGTATGTTGGATATGTCCGCTGCTTTGAGTTATTTGTAAATATAATAAAGCTGGGATACAAATAAATAAATAAATAAATGTCAACCTAAACTCAACTCAACAAGTCAGAATCCTATGATTTCAGTAAAGTGCTGGCAGCTTTTTTCCATTTAGATGTATTTCAACTCCAGGCCATGCTATGGGAGTTGGTTCATTACATTTGGACGACACGTAGTTTGGGGAAGGGTGTTTTAAGCAATCTAACTTTAGTTACAGTTCTTGGCTGGAAATTATAAGAAGCAGTATGACTGTTGCATAAAGGAGCAGAATATGTCTAATATCCAAAAGATAGTGCAACCAGGTAATAAAGAGATTAAGTTATCTGCACTTTAATTTCTTCTGTTAGGAGTTGGAACTGAGTAAGATAATTTTGAATACTGAGACTTATGTGCAAGAAAATCACCTTGAATCGAGTTTGGCATGCTAATATTTGACCAGGTAAAGCACCTATGAAGGTGGGGAAGACTGTTCTAAAATAATATAATAAAAAGAAACCTTAACTGGATGTCCTTTATTTGGATATCACTTTTAGGCTAGGGAGGTCAGAGTAAAAACAAGACAAGATACACGATCTATTCTACTTACAGAATATTTTCTGCTTTGTTGATCATCAGATACATTTCATAGAACTTCCCCTGAGGAATTGCTCCATGTGGCACTAACAGACTAACACCTACAAAAAGAAAAAAAAGGAATAGATGAAATAACAAAGAACATTTCCTAAAGCATCACTCTGTGTCTATCTCTCTGCAGCTATGTGATATAATTCTTAATTCCATAGAATACTTGATATAGCCTCTCCTACCTCCTTTTTTAAAAATAATTAATATTTGATGGCTCTGTTTGCCCTCCTGAATTGGGCTTCAGAAAACAAGTCAGGGTAAGTTGCAAGTGATCTATCCTACAATCACTGCAGCCCCCAGTAAACCTCTAAGCAAGTCCATAACCTGGTTTTTTAGCCCTCACCTTTATATAGGGAACTATGTCTAATTATTCTAAACAAATGTATATGGCTTAACGTTGTTTTTAGTAACTACATCTTTGATGGTGACTGTGAACACTATCCTAACTATCTTTAAGAATGATACCTCTGGTATAAATACTGTTTTCATAGCATTTCAACCATGTACATGGTCATTTATTTTTCCAATCTATTTCAAAGAAAGTCCATAGAATGGAGAACCCTAATTAGTACTCCAGTAGTCCTTGACTTACAACCACAATTAAGCCCAAGATTTCTGTTGCTAAGCAAGACAGTAGTTAAATGAGTTTTGCCTCATTTTACAACCTTTTTTTGCCACACTTGTTAAGTGAATCACTGCAGTTGTTAAGTTAGTAACACATTTCTTAAATGAATCTAGCTTCCCTATTGACTTTGCTTGTCAAGAAGGTCGCAAAAGGTGATTATATGACCCTGCACATAAATATGAACCAGTTGACAAGAACAGTACCTGAATTTTGATCACATGACCATGGTGACGCTACAATGATTGTTAATTGTGAAAAATGGTTATATCACTTTTTTCAATGTTGTTCTAACTTTGAACGGTCATTAAACGAATGGTTATAAGTCAAGGACTGTCTGAACAGTAAAGATTCAATTGGGCTCAGAGTCCTCAGTGGAGTGTATGTATATGTTTAGAGCTGTCCATGGTTCTGAAATTCAAGGAGACCACCAGGAATCACCTTGGAATCCCGAATCTCTGGAATCTCATTGACAGGGTACCAGAGGAACTGTAGAATGAGCTTTAAACGACCTGTTAAGGATGAACATGAAAACAGTCCTCTAAAGATGAAGATACAGAAGAAGTAAAAGTAGATGTCAGAATAAACTGTGGAAATTGCATAAAAGAGAAGAGAAGCCAAAGCCTTATGCATGCTGACTCCTAAGAATATTGTGGACAGCCAAGAAAACAAATGGATCAACAAATCAAATCAAACCAGAGTTCTCATTAGA
Organism: Protobothrops mucrosquamatus; assembly: GCF_001527695.2. NCBI lineage: Eukaryota > Metazoa > Chordata > Lepidosauria > Squamata > Viperidae > Protobothrops > Protobothrops mucrosquamatus. Next base: position 66,297 of record NW_015388276.1, read on the forward strand.
GACACAAATGACCAGGCTCAAATTATCTTACTTCAGATACATTATAAAAAAACCTAATTCTCTAGAGAAAGCTCTAACACTGAGAAAGATGGAAGGAAAGAGCAGCAAAGTGGCTGGACTCAGTTACACTGGCAATGTACACCTTTGGAAGACATGTTGAGGATATGCACTGACTTAATGTAATGGGGACGCAATGGCCTAGTGATTAAGACATTGGGCTATTGACCAGAAGGTTGGCAGTTCAAGACCCAAGCAGTGGTGTGGTGAGCTCCTGTTCTTGCCCCAGCTCCAGCCAGCCTAGCAGTTTGAAAGCATGCAAAATCTAAGTAGATAAATAGGTACCACTCTGATGGGAAGGTAACAGCGTTCCGTGTGCCTCGGCATATAGTCATGCTGGCCACATGACCACAGAAGCATTTTTGGACAACACTGGCTCCCTCAGCTAGGAAACAAAGATGAGCACTGCCCCCTAGAGTCAGACATGTCTGGGCAAAGGAAACCCTTTTTTAAAAACCGACTTAATGTCACATAATCAATCAGTTAATGGCTCCAAAATAGTCTATTCTGCTATTCTCTTGGACTGTGCTTCATCACTGGACTGAGTCTTCATCTTATGAAAAGCTATGTATTCCCTGACATACCTGCACCAGGGATGATGAGCCTTCCTCCCAGGCAGCCAAATGTCCCTGTGGCACTATTCCCAGGATCTCGAGGCAGAGTCAGAAGTTGTTGGGAGCCCATACTTTTGTTTCTTAGATTCATGAAATGATTGTCCCTGTAGCTGTCTCCTGGGAAGGGGCCCGGGGGCATGGCTCCTAACAGGTCTGCCCCTTCGTGCATCCCAGAGGACGAGGGTACCGTGGAGGAATTATACACTTTGATCTTGAGATTAGGGAGCGGATCAAGCAACGGAGAGTTGGTCATCGGGATCTTGTCAGAAGAATCTTGCAAGGCATACATAGGACCGCGATACACACCGGCATTGGCAGTTAGATCAGGTTGCACTGAAGGATGGAGCAATTGGGGGGTATCTGAAAATGAAGGCAGAAAAAGCTCTGTAAGCATTTCCAATAACGGCAAATGTAATATAATACGAGCACACATTAAATTAACCACAACTATTTCCATCTTGTAATGAGTTGAGGAAAAAAACCCTGCCTAAATAGTAAATCAAAACTGAACTTTGATTACCACTGCTGTGGTCAATAACAAATTTGTTGCCCTAAAATAGGAAAGAATAGAAACGGTGAAATTTTAACTTGTAGCTTTTGTGCTGATTAGTTAAACAAGCTACTAAATATTCAATGGTATATCTGTTAACTTTATGTATTTCATAGAATTTATGCCAATGGCATACTCAAGCATAGATTTGATAAAATATTAAAATATCTAATCTGTATAATATTTAAGATGCAAAAAACATGGTAGCATTCTTTGGAATCTTTAAATGTTAACATATTGATCATGGCAGAAATTTTTGTGGACTTGATTTCATTTCATCAGATGAAATCTGAATTTCCACTCCGATGCAATCACTGGTTTGCAGATATTTATGCTGGCCCTTTTCTAATCTGGTGCCTTCCAGATTTATATTAGATTACATTTTCCTTCTTAATGTTAGCTATGATGATAGGGTCTTCAGTCCAATATACTTGGACATCAGGTTGAAAAGGGCTATTTTATTTCATATTTACAGCGTCATGAGTTTTTTTTCTGTAGCAATACCACAAATTTCTCCTATGAAAACCGATACACAGAAGAAAAAGAAGCATTTTATCTATTAAAACCTATCTAAGGAAGTTGGCATTGTAGCAATAAATGTCTTCATAAGATGAACAGTTCTGCCAATGAAATTATCATTAGTACAAATGGATGGAGAAAGTTATCTCATAATCAAATGAAACCAAGGATATTTTTACTTAACAGGATCCTCCTCCCCCCCCTACCATAGCTATTTGCTTTACCCTATTTTATTTAATCCCTTTTGTTAATATACTTATTGTTTTAAATGGAAAACCCAACTCTATTGTGTAAAGAAAACAAGCCCATTTAGCCCAGGTTGAAAAAAGAAGAGCAGGCATCAGTCTAAATCTCTGATTCGTCCTCTGGTCTGTCTATCTGTCTGAGAAGATTCACAAATACACAGAAGGTACAAACGCCATGATGCTAAACTAAGTTCATAGTTGATCAAGATGGATCTTACCATTTCTGGAAGTTTTGAAATTAACTGGGTGGAAGCCTCCCGTTAATGCAGCAGAGGAGTCAGTTATGTCCGTGTCGAAATCCCGACAGTTTCGCCTATACACAACCAGCCCAACAGCCATCAAGATAACAATGAAGACAAAAATGGCCACCACTATGCCAGCATACAAAGCCACATCACCAGATGCCTCCAGTACTGGGGGGAGAGAGAGAGAGATTAGACAGAGTTGTCACTTTCTCTTTGCTCAGTTCCTAATTTATAAACTTTCTATACAAACATAAAGGTCAAAGTCTCAAAGGTGCTTTTTCCAAAAGGCCATGAAAGTCCAGTTGCCTTTTGCCAATCAGAATCAGGAAAATAAAGACTACAGTACTTAAATGCCAGTGGAATATCCAGGGTACATTTTTTTTCCCCTAGCTGTGATTAGGTTTTGGCTATTTTCAAAATGTTACAAAGAGGCCTCATCTCACCTTTATTTAAACTGATGATTTATTCCAGGCACAACAAAGAGACTAACATTCACATGACCTACCCTGATTCCCCCACCTCCCACACCCCCGTTCCCTTTCTTTTAAATTCTTGGCTGCTTTTCTGGATTTGTTTCGCCACAAGTGTCCTGGAGTCTCCTTCTCTGTGAGGCAGAATATATGGAGCAGAACTAAGGAGATTTTTATGCTGCAATTATATCTGGGCTGTATTTATCATGGTGTGTGGTCCTCTGGGAGATTCTTCATAAAGGGACAGCAGGAATATTGAAGTGAAATGAAGGAGAAGTAACTGGTAATTTAAAATACACATTTTCTATAGAGGGGATTTTATAAAGAGGAGTAAAGATATACAGAGGAACACTCCTGTCTGGTTTCCATCATTAGCTGTTACTAAAGTAATTCCTCGCTCCACCAGTCTCAGTGCAATGTGAAATATAGATCAGGTAGCATAGAGGTTAGAGTATATATTTATGACTAACGCTGGTAAGGACATGTAATCTTCCTGCAGTGCGTCCATATAATATTTACTCTAGTGTTATTATGATATACATGCCCAACCAAATGACAGCATGTAGTCAACCTTGGTTGATTTTGCAAAGCTAACCAGGGACAAACCCATTTAATGTCTATATAAACGTCCAGCAGGAAATCTCTCGGCTGTAGGACAGAGTGGCCAGTAATGCCAATAAATCAAAGAGCCCGGAAAGTGGCGATGGGAAACGTCTTCTTGAAACCCTGTTTAACACTACCTGGGTGCATCAAGAAGACTTTATTCTGAATTACAGATGAATATAGCATCACCATGTATGGCCCTACACCGAAGGATGCCAATCTTAAATCTGATAAAAGAAAGAAAAATGTGGGAGTGGAAGGTTGAATATGACGATCGATGTGGTGAAACTGTAATATCCAGATGTTGCTGAGTACAACTTCCCCTCTTTCCAATAATGAAGGAGTTCTAGTTTAGCAACATCTATGGCCTGTCCATGAACTAAGAAATGGCTCTCCACGCTTCACAAAAATAAAGAATTTTGGAGTGGGAATAAAGACAGGCAAGGGGATTGGAGTGTAAAAGTTTTCGGAGACAGCCCCAAATGTATCCAATATCCGGGAAACCTATCAGGATACAGTGTTAATCTTTACTAACCCTTCATTTGATTTTAAATGGACTTTAGAGGAGGGGGAGGGAAAAGCCCTAAATTAATAATGATGAAAATTATTCTATGCCGGATCCCCCTCAAGCAGAACCAATTGCCACCTTTTATGCTGCACGTTCAATTGAGAGCACATGCTTTGATCTTTTATAGCCTCCAAGAGCAGCCGCTATGGAAAATTCCCCTCAGAGGTTGGCAAAGGGAAGGGCTGACAGGAACACTCCAATTCCCACAGGACAAAAAACGGGGGCTGGCAGATGCCCTATAAGCAGTGGTGGGATTCAAGAAAAAAATCAGGGAAAGGAGAAAAAGAAGACCCAAGTTAAGAGAGGAAAAGGTTCTTACAGGGAGAAAGCCCACAGCTTGGTTGGATTCTCTACTGGGATTTTGTTGAATTTAATCTTGTGAAGATTTAAGTGAAATATGGTTCTGGAAGATACGCACGGAATTGAATATGTTTCTACTGCAGGTAGTCCTCAATGACCACAACTGAGCTCCAAATTTTTGTTGCTAAGTGAGAGAGTTGTTAAAAGTGAACTTTGCCCCATTTTGCGACCTTTCTTGCCACAGTCGCTAAAGGAATCACGACAGCTGTTAAGTTAGCAACAAGACTGTTAAGTGACTCCGACTTCCCCATTTACTTTGCTTGTCGGAAGGTCGCAAAAAGGGGATCACATCACCGCAGGACATTGCAGCTGTCATAAATACGAGTCGGTTGCCAAGCGCCTGAATTCTGATCATGTGACCATGGGGTTGCTGCAACGGTCATAAATGTGAAAAATGGTCATAAGTCACTTTTTGCAGGGCCATCCTACCTTTGAACGGTCACTAAATGAACTGTTGTAAGTCAAGGACTACCTATAGTTCTGGAGGATCTACTCAGAACTGAGTATGTTCCTATTACTTATTTCTCTAGCTAGAAATGATGCGTCAGGGTGTAGTATGGCATTTTGGGAAAGGAAGTCAAAGCCTCGTGTGAGTTGGCAGTCCAACAGAGAGGAAGGCAGGGCAGAGAGATCTCTTCAGCCTCCCAGTTGTGTTTTTGCAAGAAAAAGAAGAAAACTAGTTTGGAACCACTTAGGATTCTGGTCTTATCATACTCCATGTTTTGTCCAATGCAAGAGTTTCCAGGCAATGGCACAGAACTAGAAGAAAAAACTCCAGATGCTAGAATTTCTCTTTCACAGCAGGAGGCTTTTTCTAATCTCAGAGGGAGATGTCCAGCTAATCCCGTTATAATTATAAATAGTGCAAATATAATTAAGACTAATTACTACTTTCTCTCAATCATACCAGTACTTTTGCAATCAAGGCCCCAATAATAGAGCCTTCTCCTTTTACTGAGCAGTTAACTGGAGCATTATTATCACCTTTTTAAGAAATGAAGGAACAAAAAGACTTGAATTATTAAAGTGAGTATTTTGGGAAATCTTGAAGGCAAGAGACTTATGTATTTCTCTTTTTTTCTGGGGCCTGGCTTTTAATAATTCAATTTTAATACTGAGGTGAAAACTGTTGTATCTCAGCTACCAAATTTAAAGTAAAAATGCCTGTGACTCTAAAAAATAAATAGTTTGCTTTTGCAAAATCCATTGGGCCTTTGATGGACTTATTTTATGGCTGCATCTCCAAGCTTTCCTTCAATTGTATTTGTCCCTCTTGAACCTCTAAAGCTATGAAGAACTATTCCTTCAGTGGAGCTTCTTCAGGAGTACCTTGACATCAGAGAAGTAGAAACGCTTATAAAAAAAACCTCCCACCCAATGTTATCCAACCACTTGAATGCAGAACAATGAAAAGAAATGACTGTGAAATGGAGACTTACGGTGACTTTTGGGTTCGCTTACATATCTTTTATCTGTTAGAGGAAAAAAGTTAAAGGAAAAAAAAAAAAAGAAAAGTTGAAAAATGAGGATGACATGACAGTGATGATGGTAATAACAGAAAACAAAAGGCTGATTATCCCCCACCCTTTCCAGCAAACCTAAAGGAAAAAGGAAGGATGGAAATTTAAACACAATGGAACATAAAAACTACATGCAGAAGAAAATCATGTATTAAAAGAAAATTGGCATTTCATACAGCTGCTGCACCACCTTTACCTTTTAAGCAGTGTTTAAGTAGAACCCAAGAGCAGTGTCATATGATGGACATGGGTTCTACTTTTTTTTAAAGAATCCTCTGCTTAAAACCATCTTGTGCAGTATAAAAGACCTGTCAGATAGTCTTAGCAGCCCTTTCATTATGAGCACCTATACCAGTGGTGGCGAACCTTTTAGAGACCGAGTGCCCAAACTGCAACCCACTTATGCATCATCGGGTGCCGGGTGGGTGTGGCCCATTGGGTGGGCGTGGCTGCGGTGGTAACGGCAGACTGGGTGGGACTAAAAAGTTCAATCAATCAATTCCAACTTTGCAAGATCTTTTTTTTTTCCCCAGAAGTTGAAATTGACTGATTGATTGAACCTTTTTTTTTTTTTGCACACGGTGGCGGAGGTCTACAGCGAAAAGGTTTTATAAAACTCAGCTGAAGGTCTAGGACTGGGGCAATGGCGCGCGTGCCCACAGAGAGGGCTCTGAGTGCCGCCTCTGGCACCCGTGCCATAGGTTCGCCACCACTGACCTATACAGTTCACTCAGTCACCGTTTCCACAGGGGCATGTTACACTGCATTTCTATTTAAATTACAGTCATTTTTGCTACATGTACACATCAAGAGATATGAATCAGCATATACACAATTTAAATACTTCTATGTCCACCTTAGGATGTAAATAACAAGACACAGCAAATCTAAGCATTCAACCAGAGGAGCAATAGTTCCATGTCATTTGCCTCTGGCAATTATTCAGGGAAGCTATGTTTTCTGATGGGTTTAGAGTCCTTGTTGTCTGTTCTACTTCAGAGTTGTCTTCTCTTGTCCTAAAGCTCATAATATTTCTTGTTAAAGAGATATGCATCGTCTAATAACTCATCTGTGCCGAAGTACAAACTGTCTCCTTTCTCACTTATCCTGACTTCCCACTTTCATGATCAAAGGTGTTTATGCAATTACATATGTACATCAATTCATTCCACCCATTTGGTTAGATTCCTGTACACGGTTTTGTTTCTAGACCCTAAACCTGGCTCTTTTACATTTTTTTTCTTGAGATTCCCTTGCATAGATCAAACTAACAAACATCAAAACTGCCCACACATTACTGAACTGGAACATAGCTGCTTAAGTGCAATATACCGAATTGAAGCTGTAGAACAATTCTGATCTAGCTTCACCATAAAAATCAAGATGTTAGGAGAACTGGAGGAAAACCAACAGAATCATTAATTCTGATTTTCTGTTTTTCTGTTTCTTCATAAGAAAAAATATACTGATATTCTTTTTAACTGCTGTTAAAATAGAGAATCTACATTCTCTACCTCAACAAAATGCAATATGAGTCTATGACTCTAAAATATGTCCTATGTTTTTAGGGCTCCATGTAAACTAGATTTGCCTACTTATTGTCAAACTATCTTTACAAGGATTTCTCCCAGTGCTATGACATAACACAGTGATGGCGAACCTTTTAGAAACCGAGTGCTCAAACTGCAACCCAAAACCCACTTATGTATCATCGGGTGCCGGGTGGGCATGGCCCATTGGGTGGGCATAGCTGCGGTGGTAACGGCAAACTGGGTGTGACTAAACAATTCAATCAATCAATTCCAACTTTGCGAGATCTTTTTTTTTCCCGTGAGAAGTTGAAATTGATTGATTGATTGAACCTTTTTTTTTGCACACAGCGGCGGAGGCCTAAAGCGAAAAGGTTTTATAAAACCCAGCTGAAGGCCTAGGACTGGGGCAATGGCGTGCGTGCCCACAGAGAGGGCTCTGCATGTCACCTGTGGCACGCGTGCCATAGGTTCGCCACCACGGACATAACAATTTGCAGGACCTTTTATCATCTTGAATCTTTCTATTCTGTCTGTCTGTCTATCTCTCTGTCCATCCGTCCGTCTATTCATCCATCCATCCCTACCTACCTACCTATCTACCTACCCATCTACTTGATGGCTTAGAGGCCATCAATATACATACTTACTCAAAATTGTATCTCACTGATACAATTTTGAACACAGGTTGGCAGCCATCAAAATGTAAAACTATTAAACAATGCTCAGATCAGTTGAAGTGTCATTTCTCTGGTTTGCACATTACATTAGAAATTCCTTTGTGATGTATAACATTCCACGTGCCCTTCTGAGCCCATCACATCCATCTTGAAAGAGAGACACTCCAAATACATCTTTTGAAGAGACACAATGAAGAATCTTATGGGCACTTTAAAGACTAAAGTATTCATCAAGACAATTTTTTTGTGCATTAGATTCTTCTTTGTCAGTGGTATGGGAGAGAAGAGCATGAACTTTGTAGTGCTACTGTAATTCAGATTTTATTCATTCATCTCTGTTTGGTTTCTATATAGGAAAGAGTGAGTACAGCTGTGGGGCCAATAAAAAAAATCAAGCTGATGGACATGAGCACATGATTGAAGCTCCATCCCTTTTTATATTATACATGTATTTGCACACACCTAAAAGTTTCCCCTGTCTAGTTGTGCCCAACTCTGGGGGGGGGGGGCGGTGCGGTGCTCATCTCTGTTTCTTAGCTGAGGGAGCCAGTGTTGTCCAAAGACATTTCCGTCATGGGCACATGAAACATGGTTATCTTCCCATTGAAGTGGTACCTATTTATCTACTCACATTTGCATGCTTTTGAACTTCTAGGAAGGGGCAAGTAAAGGGAGCTCACTCCATCATGTGGCACTCAGGTCTTGAACCTGGGCTATCACTTTCCAGTTGACAAGCTCAGCATCTTTAATCGCTGAGCCACCGCAACCCCTTTTTTGCACATACCTAGAAAACGCCTATGGTTTCTATCAGTTGAGTTCACTATCTTGACTTTCTGACCTTCCCTGCCAATGCCTTTGGAGAGAATTTATTGGTTGGGAGGAAAAGTGATCCTTTTGCATCTCTGAATATTGTAGTATTTTCAATATAATGAATATTCTCAGTATTGTAGCATTGGGTATTTTCTTTTCAGTACCTTTTCCTCTGCTAAGCATTAATTAACTACCAGCAGTTGGCTTGCACGGTGTGATGTTGCATATGGCAGCAAATGCCCCCTGACTTTGGCTGTTATGATGCCTTAATTTTCTCCAACCATGAACTTCCCCAGAGTCAGCAATTGTCAAAGAGGCTCCATTTATTTCCAATCATATTGTTATATAATAGGTTTTGTGCAAAGACTGAGAATCTGATCTCTTCTTTCCCCTACTATGTGCCACAACGGATCAATTCAACAGCTTTATTTTAAAACTGCAGAGGCATGCTTCAAGGGATGGTATTCTAGGATAGCAAAACAATGTGTTGTCACAACAGAAGTACATGTGACAACAGCAGGTGGCAGCACCGACACGCAGGGAAAACAATGCATCTGAGTCTTGAAAGTTTGCTCATTAAAAAAACTCAGAGACATTTACGGAAGCAAAGTTTGGGTCTTTTGCTTCATCAGGTAATTTATTTGTATTTCTCGGATGGGAGCAATAAATATATTGGCTCTTCTGTTCTTCCCGACTTTATTTAGAACAGATGGATTTGGACCACACAAAAGCTATAGGTTAAAAACACTAACGCTCACTTGGCCTGCTGCTTTTTTGTGACGGACCAGCTACTGGCTGGCTTACCGTGAGATTATGGAACATCTGTAAATGTGCAAACCAGACAGAGGATATGGTCCAACAGCTTCCTTTCCAAGTTACCCTTGAAGCCTGACAACATTCCTGGTGCTACCGAAGTGTATGCTGGGAAAGCAGTAACATTAATTAGTGTGATGTACAGATAGTCCTGGACTTACAACAATTCATTTAGTGACCGTTCAAAGTTACAGCGGCACTGAAAAAAGTGACTTATGATTGTTTTTCATCCTTATAACCACTGCAGCATCCCCCATGGTCCTGTGATTAAAAATCAGATGCTTGGCAACTGGTTCATATTTAATTATGATGGTTGCAGTGTCCCGGGGTTCATGTGATTTTTTTTTGGGGGGGGGGTGATCTTCTGACAAGCTAAGTCAATGGGCAAGCCAGATACACTTAACAACTGGGTTACTAATTAACAACTGCAATGATTTACCTAACAACTGTGGCAAGAAAAGTCATGAAATGGGGCAAAACTCACTTAACAAATATCTCACCAACATTAAATTTGGGCTCAATTGTGGTCATAAGTCGAGGACTACCTGTGCTGAAATTTTCACATACTCATTGGAACTAACCAGCCAAATAAATATATCATGGCTTATTCCTGATCCTCTGATCTGGGACCTGATGCAAAAATAATCTTGTACGCTGAGGTGTAAAAACAAACCCAATACATTATTTTCTGATGAAATGCCTGCTATTCTCTTATAGGAGCATTTAGCTCTACCTAATAGCCCTTTCGCCTGCATTAATATTAAGGAATGTTAAATAGAGGGCCAAATATATCAAGAATGATACTTACAAGTTGGTTGCAGAATATTAACCTTCAAGACTCTGACTCAAAATTAGTCAAGAAGCGGAGGTACTTTATTCACTAATTTTCACTATACATTCTCAGTCATTGTCTTGGCTTTTTTTAAATGATGTATCTCCCAGAAGAAAATTAGTCAGCAGATCACACAAATGTTCATTTTTAATGAAATACAGGTGGTTCTTGACTTTTGATCAGTCCTTAGTGACTATTTGACCCAAAAAAGGTGACTTGGAACTGAAGTTCTGATGGTCACACACATACACCCATGGTCACATGACCATATTTTATTATGGTTTTGCCAAAAATTGGCAGTTACTTCCAGTGTTTGGCCAAGTTGCATCAATAATCGTTGGCTCACTTAATAACCATGAAGTTCACTTAAGGAACACAACATTTCTTTTACGAGAGCTGCCATAGAATTCCTCATTTTACAATTATTATGACTTACAATCAAAATGGACAGGCTTCATTATGGTCATAACTCAAGGACTATCTGTATAATGAAGAAGATGGGATTCTTTTGAGTGATGCCAACTTTAGTTTCAAGCAATTGCTAACTGAGCCACAAGTACGTGAAATTTGTTTCCATTGACTTTCAGTATCTACAGCTCAATCCCAAAGCATGTATCCTTACAAATTGCTCCTACCTGAGATCCCAAATCACCTTCCAGAAATGATTCACTGAAAAGGCTGGTAAAATGGCTTGTTTTATGCAGAACATAATATGAACACACAGTTTGCTGCTAGAAAGTACTCAGTAGGAATCTCCACCTCAGCATTGCTCTGTAAGTATATAATGTTCCAGATTTGCAAGCATGAACTTTATCCTATAAGTGATGCAGCAATTTGTGGTCAGAGGACTAGTTTAGGCTAAAACATTAAAACTCTCCTAGAGAAGCTGGGAGCAGACAGATTCAGCAATCATGTCTTACCAATGGTGCCTCACGGCAGGCTGTCTCATAGTTTACAAGGTCTTAAAAAGATCTCAATCATCACCATGAACGTTACTGACTCTTGATCTTAGCCCTCTTTCCCAGCCTCTGCATGTTGACTCACTTTGCATACAGAGCCCATCGGTGCAGTTTTTGGAATCAAGCAGGACGCCGCTACAGTCTTTGCCTCCATTTTGGGGAGATGGGGCCATACATTCTCGGCTCCTCCAGTGCGTGCACTCGGTGCTACAGGCTGACCACTTGCTCCATTCAGTCCAAGCTCCATCTACTGCATTCCCCCCAAAAAAGAGCACATGAGCACAGAAAAAGCTAATCAGAAATCCATAGGCATAAAAAGGGGAAGCTTGTCAAATGGGCTATTTCAGAAGGCTTTTGATTGGTTTTTTTTTTTTTTGCTGCTGATCAGGGCTGGAATTAATTTTTGAATTTTGCATTAAAATCATGATTATGATGTTGCAATTGCTTTAATTTCAGTATATGCACACTGTTTAGAGTTCTCCCAGACTGATAATAATTTCTTTTTTATTTATGCAATTTATTATTAGCTGGGTGGGCTAATACACCAAGATCTGCCCTAAGGTTATCTGGTGGGATAAAGGGGATATATGTAATCTAAAATAAAAACTCTCTACTTCATAGGTCATAATTTTGGCTACCTCAAAGTGTTCTTGCAACATTTGCAAATTCTAATCTCAATTTATCATAAGATATACATTCAAAATCCATACCAAATGGAACAAATTCATCAAGCAAATGCATTTCGCAGCATGATTTATCTTAGGGTCCAGTATTCTGTCATAAACTACATGCATTTTACTCCTGAAGCTGGAAAAAAACAGTAACTAGATTAAAATGTCCTGGATTCTCACAAAGCAGCTTTTACTGTTTTCCTTTATCCTATTTTGTCTCTCCAGGCTGCAAGTGTAAGAAGATTGTTCTTTTTGCCAGTATTTTGAAACAGTATGTCTTGCTCAGTGGTGGGATTCAAATACCTGAACAACCGGTTCTCATATTTGATGCAGGCTCGGGTCTGCAATGCCTAGAATGGAATTCCGGAAGTGGCATCATGCACTTCCGGTGGGCCGTTCTAGGCCTGGGAGGCCTCCTCCAGGCCTCTGAGGCCTAGACTGGACGTTCAGCCGGTTCTCCAAATTCAGGTAAATTTAGCTACCGGTTCTCCCGAACCGGTATGAACCGGCTGAATCCCACCACTGATATTGCTGCTAGCAGATGCTGTGACATTTACAGGAGATTATGAGAATTATAGTGCAACATTTGAAGGGCACCAGGTTGGGAAAACCTAGTATAATGTTTTGGTTTTGATGCCCATCTGGGAAAGAAAACAGAACCACGTGTTAAAGGGTAGCCATCTTATAACTTCCTGTAGAAACTGTCAGATCAGTAGTAAGAGCCTGAACACTAGCTTAGCCTCCTGTCAAGAAAACAACAAGACATATTACTGTATTTCAATCAAACAGATGACTCAGCTAGCAATGTTCACTCTTATTCCAGGTCTGAGAAAAAGAAAATGAAAGAAAAAGGAGAAGGCCACCTTACATGGCTTTGCATCATCTTTCAAGGTCTCTAAAGAACATCTAAGGAAATGTGATGACTCCCCCAGACGCTTCCCCAGATATCTCTCTAGATGTCAGCTCGGAGAAAGATGAACCAGTTCTAGGCACATCTGGAGGGGAATTGGTTAATGGCTCCAAGCAGCTGTCTGAGAAGGATTTGGTTCAAGCACAGCTGCAGCGTGACAGCCCTGAGGCTTCGGGTGGGGAAAGCATGCAGCTATAGCTGGTCAGTGATGAGTAAGAGGAATTGCCTTCTGCACCTGACCAAGAACACATAGGAAAGAAAAAAGGCAGGAGCAGAGAAGGTCAGCCAGATTACTCATGAAGAGAAAGCCTTGGCCTTCTTGATGGGCTGCACCGGAAGCTGGCTATTTAGCACAGCAGACAGATGGAAGCGATGCTGGGAACAATGTGTTCATTTCCTAGCTGTGTGTTTTCTGGTCATTGTGATTCTCGCCTTGCTTTGGACTGACACCGTGCCTTGACTTGGATCAGACCTTGTGAACTCTGGACTTTTCCTGCCTCGTGAAGCCTCTTGTATTGTGGATTTAATTTTGCCTGGTGGGTTTATTTTGATTGGGAAATTTTCAAGTGCCTTGTAGACTCATTGGCTATTACTCTGTGGACTAGCATTGGCTATTACTCTGTGGACTAGACTTAATTGGAACAGTTATGGGTTACCCACTAAACCACAGTTATGTGTGCGTGCGTGTGTGTGTGAGCAGGACAGCACAGGAAGGCAAATATTCATAAAAATAGTTGAGACTTTGCTGGTCAAGAAGTCAGGAGCAAGCTGCAAATAATTGCTTCAGAGGAGCAAAAGAGCAGGTTGACCATTCTTCATATCCAAAAGAGTAAAGGAAATACAGTATTTTAAAAAATGAGTCACCTTTTTCCTTATGACCAAACTCACAATTCAAGATTAGAGGCTCAACTCTTAGTAACATCATTATTAGCCTCCTTAAAGAGGACAAATGAGTGCAGAATTCATGCAAAGGAACTGAAAAGCAATATCCTCCCCCGATGTACCTACCTGGGCACATGGTACTGCAGGCAATCTTCTGGAAAGATTGTCCATCACAAATAGAGCCACCATTCAGTGGCGCTGGATTGGTGCAGGTGCGTGTACGTTTCTGCCATCCACGGCCACAACGGTTGCTGCATGAGGACCATTCTGACCAGGTAGACCAGCCACCATTCACTAGGAGTGAAAAAGGAAACAAAAACAAAGTGAGGGAAAAAATTGAAACACAACTTCCTAATAAGTCATCTTTTCTCTCAGCCAAATCATACACTGCCATTTTGCCACAGGCAATAACTACATAGAAGATGTTCTATACCAGGAGTCTTCAAACTTGGCCTTTTATGATTTGTGGACTTCAGCTCCCAGAATTCCTCAGCCAGGCATGCTGGCTGAGGAATTCTGGGAGTTGAAGTCCACAAATCATAAAAGGGCCAAGTTTGAAGACCCCTGTTCTATACTGTAGGCATCTTCTTAGACATGCAGCAGTTGTTCATCATAATGGTTGTCCTAGCTATTATGAACATTCTTCTGGAAGATATTACTTGGTTTCTTATAATCAGAGCAATCAAGAGGATAAGGATAAGTCAAAACCAAAGGGGGCTATGTCTGAGGTAATATGAGAACTAGCCCCCAATCATATACGGAAGTTAGAGGAATACACATTTCAACAGAACTCTAGGAATATGGTCAGAATTTGTTGAGAATTTGGTATTGGCTAAAGAAATTAAATTGAGAAAATCCTTCAGAGAATTAGGAAAAGTAACAAAGATCAATACACAAAGATGCCAGGCTTAGTCCTCAGGAAAGCCTGGTAACAGAAGGAAAGATTCATGTCTGAAAAATAGAATTGCTGCTGAATATCTGTTTGGAAATCCTAGTCTATGGAAAGAATGAATAAAGGCAATTAAGATAAGTCTGTTGAGAGAGAAGAACATCCAGCAAAGACGTTCTTCATGTTGATTCTAAGATGCTTTCTGCTTGCTCTTCATATTTCAGATAATAAACCAGGGCAGTTACTAGTATATGACAATTGGGTTCCATGTGGTAAGAATGGGAAATGATTGATTCTATAAGTTATTCCAAGAAGCCCTGTAAATTTCACCAGAAATAGCATCCTTTCTTCTCTGAATTGCCTATTCCCTGCTTCCGTTCAAGAAATGTGAAAATCTTTTGTACATCTTTGTTAAATGTACCTAGTTGTTTATTAAACCAAAGACCTATGTTGCAATTTCATGCGTGCTTGCAAGGCTAGAAGTCCTCATGAAATCAATGAGATTTGGTTCTGAATGAGCAATGCACAAGATTGGGTCACATTTCAAATGCCTGCTTCTCATAGGTTTGCATAAACCAAATAAACTAAAGGTAGAGTAGTCTCCTTTGAGTCATGTGCAACCCCTAACAACTTCTTAGATGTGTTCATGCTGTTTTCTTAGCAACAACATAGAACTGGTTTTCTATTACCTTCTTCTGGTATGGTATTTTATCTTCTAAGTCTAGCCGATATCCCTTATATTTCCTGATGGTTTCCCAGTATAACGAGTCTGTACTTGTTTAACTTTTGTAAGATCAGCAACTGCAACAAATTGTATTCCTCACATTCTCCTGCACTCAGACTCCCACCCAAGTTCTCAACAAATCATTACCATAAACAATGATTGTGGCTGTGGTGCTCCGCCGTTTAGCAACAATGTTTTTTGCCACACAGGTGTAGTTGCCTGTGTCAGAAAGCCTAGCCTGCTTGATGATAAGATTGTTATCTATGGTTATCAGGAAGTTTGTATCCTGGGAAGCATCAATCACATCCTCGTTCTTCAGCCACTCCACCTATATTACATTTTGGAAAGAGAAAAAAACAACAACAGGTGATAAAAGGTTGGGACAGGCAGAAAACAAAGGAAAAGACATTCACAACTCTTATCATCAAGAAATAAAAATTAGATCCCTGCCCAAAATAGTTCCTTCTACTCCAACAGCAGATTAAAATTGTACATTTGTGATTGTCTTTGAAGTATAGCCTCCTCTGAGTAGCCTGAGCAATTTGCCACCCAAAATTGATTAGGAATTGTAGAGGCCAATACACACGGCAAGTACAAATGGCTTCTTGTCTTATGTAACACACAGTGGAAAGCCCCAACTGGTGCTTGCGACATGTGAAACATGGCATGAGAGGTATGTACAGAATTATTTCATGCTGTTGCAAGCAATTACCATAAAATGATAGCTCAGTAAACTGGAAGAGATGTTATAGAGAAAGAATGCTAAAATGCACCTGGTTTTGCTCATTATTTGAGAAAGGATGGTTTTTCTTATGTACAGGCAATTCTATTTTTAACTTTGTTTTGAAATGGTTGGGTCTGGAATGGCTAATTTGTCTGGCTGTTTGTTTGCAAAGTAGCAAAGACCAGATCATTACTTGGCTGCATTTATATTCTGCTTTGCCTAATTGTGCCAAAGTCACATTGTGAAAGTCATGGTTCTCAAGCCAGGGTTCTGTTCAATAATCCATCCCTAGACAAAGAAAATCTGTGAAGGAAGGAAGGAAGGAAAGGAAGGAAGGAAGGAAGGAAGGAAGGAAGGAAGGAAGGAAAAGGGAGGGAGGGAGGAAGGGAAAGAAGGAAATGCAAAATCAATTACTACTATCTACATTTGCTCTAAGTTTCTAGACCATATGAGTGACATGTTGAAAAAATCATTAAACTAGAATTGTTCCTGGAATTGAAAGTTTGCTGAAGAACCATCAAGACATTATGATGGTAGTCTCCCATGCTCCAGATTCTATGCATATTTAGTGCCAGAATGGAACCAATCCTTTATCTCAACCGTGACAAAATATAGAGAGACAATAGATTTTGGACATCCCCTCCATGCGACATAATGTACCCATTCTTGAAACTTAGCAGGCTTTATTGGAGAAACAGGAACCAGTCTGAGCAACTGCCCAGCTCCTGCACTGCACCATTTTTTGTGCAGATCTCACTGAGAACCAAAGTCTGCAGCAGAGCAGAAGAAATTATGTCCAGAGGAAAAGTCCAGGGATTGTTGATCTTGCCAAGTGCTAACGGTTCTTTTTCTATCCCCTTCTCTGCAAACAATTTGTTCAGTGTTTTCTTTACTAAATTCTGTCAGGGGTTAATGGCTGATCAGCCTATGTAGGTGGCAGGATGGAACAGGTGTTGAGGTTAAGCACATTATTAGATGTCAGAATAACAGATCCACTGCCTAAAATAAACACTTCTGCTGAATAATGAAAACAGACGGGCCCCAGCGTGGTGCTATCCATCACAATCCCACTCCATCTTCACCTGGCAACTCATTTCCCTAACAGGCTCATTTTGGATCATAAACATCTGTCTGCTAGGTGCCAACATTCACAGCTGGAATTTTACTGCAGTTGCAGAGACTTGAGGAAACAAGTCTGCATCTGAGAAGTGTAAACTGAAGGAAGACGATGGCGGCTGGGCAGAAATTCTGGGTAAAGCTGAAACTTCATATGATTTCTGCGCATGTCTGCATGATGGTGGACGTTGTCCTTTAGCTCCGCACTAATGGAGCGGAAGAAGGGTAGAGGGGGGGCTTCGGAGACCCCCGAAGGAGCCAGAAGAGAGACCCCCGAGGAGCCAGAGGATCTGCCCCCTCCCTGGTGAGTTTTCCGGGAGGGGGAGAAGATAGC
>NW_015388276.1:87126-94375 GCF_001527695.2 Protobothrops mucrosquamatus
GGCTTTTTCAACAAGCGGGCCTGACCTAGGGTGAGTTTTAAATAGGGACAATTTTTAACGATTTTAAAGAGCCACAGCTACCAATATTTGGGTTTTAATTGGTTTTTAGTAGGGGAAATTTTTTTGTATGATGTTTTAATATGCTGTGAGCCGCCCTGAGTCCCATGGGGAGAAGGGCGGCATATAAATCCTGTTAAATTAAATTAAATTAAATTAAAATTAAATTTATTAACAATCTGCAATGGGGAAAATGATACATTTCCCTATCATTATTCACCTTCCCAAGGCACCTTCAAGGGAAAGCACAGATGTGCCCAGCTGTTGGAGGAAGGCGGGAGGTTTTTCATTACCAACTGCTGGCAAGTTAGAAGAAAATATATCTCAACGACTGGAAATTCATTAAAAAAAATTCTTATTAATAATAGAGGAAGGAAGGAAAGAAAGAAGGAAGGTAAGTTAGGAGATGTATATCTTCTGTGGGAGGTAAGGAAACAGTTGAACTGACGAATCAGAAAGGAGAGGTAGTTCTCAACTTACGACCACAATTGTGCCCCTAAATTCTGTTGCTATGCAAGACAGTTGTTAAGTGAGTTTTGCCCCATTTTACGACCTTTCTTGCCCCAGGTGTTAAGTGAATCACTGCAGTTCTTAAGTTAGTAACATGGTTGCTAAGTGAAGCAGGCTTCCCTATTGCTTATAAGAAGTTTGCAAAAGGTGATCACATGACCCAGGGACACGGCAGCTGTCATAAATATGAGACAGCTGCCAAGCATCTGAATTTTGATCATGTGGCCCTGGGGATGCTGCAATGGTTGTTAAGTATGGAAAAACGGTCATAAATTACTTTTTTTCCAGTGCCATTGTAACTTCAAATGGTCACTAAATGAACTGTTATACACCGAGGACTACCTGTATTTTCCTAGCACGTCCAGGTGGATTAACTCTACAATTATCAAGGAAGATTTAGATACAGAGAACCTCAACTCTGGTGCTTTAAAATTTGGTCCAGATTTTTTTCCCAGCACTTTTCCCAGGATCTTCAGAGATTATGTAGCCATGCTGTCTTCTGCCCATGAACATTGAGTTATGTCACAGGCAGCCTTGCACCCAAATTCAATGTCTTATCCTATTTTTTTTTTCCAGTTTGGGGCTGATTATTGCTTTACCTATGCCACTTCCCTACTGTGATTTAATTCTCTCTTGAAAGGCACAGAAGATATTGAACCTCTCAAAACCCAGATTATGAATGCGATTAAATTTAGCCTGACTGCTTAATACAGTGTTTCTCAACCGTGGCAACTTGAAGATGTGTGGACTTCAGCTCCCAGAATTCTGGGAGTTGAAGTCCACACATCTTCAAGTTGCCAAGGTTGAGAAACACTGGCTTAATAGGACCATATGAATGAGTGAATCGTATCAGCTCCCTTTCAGGATTCCACTATGGGAATGTACTTATTTATTTGGTTGGTGGTTGGTTTATATCCTCTGTTTCTACTCTGGCAAGAGGGCTAACAAACTGTAGAAAACAAAAACGGAATACGCAAACAGACTAAAATTTACTGGGAAATAGTTAGTAAAATAAAGTGACGGTTAAAAGCCTGGTAGAAGAGATGCATTCTTATAGATTTTTAAAAGGCTGAGTGATTAGAGGCCAGGAAGAACCTCCAGGGAAGTGTGTTCCATAGCTTGCAGGCAGGACACACAATTTCTTCCTTGGGGAAATTTTCTGTTTCCTTTGCTGCTGTTACATCACAAATATCTTGTGGGTGATGCTCAACTATTTGGACATAAAAAATTTTCCTAGTTAGCTTGAGAGGAAATTCAGACTCAGAATCATCAGTTAGGAGAAACACATAGTATCTAAAAAGGGGGTGGTCATCCAACAAACAGAGAAAACATCCTAGGATTTCCAAATTATAAGCCCAACTCCAGATGTGCCCCACCTTTTTTTAACCAGAAACCTCTACTTTAGTCCTCCCCAACACAGACCTTCCAAATATATGTGATTACAGCTCACATTATGCCCATCCATACTCAGAAAGGTAGTAATTTTGCCAAGCTGGTGTAATCAGTTCAATGTTTCATCGGAATCGTTCTCTTTCTTTCTTGGGATGCTCACCTGGATGCTTGCAACTGTGCCTTAGAAAACATTTCTACCCTTTCTTCAAAAATCTGTTTTGCAACAGTCCCATATTTAATTCTCACAAATCCCTTTATGGCTCGGCTGGCGGTAAGAGGAAATCTGGCTCAAAGACCACCAAGTGAAATTTATGACCGAGTCAAGATCTTTGCCATTGGACACTGATGCTTCTTCTACAGTATATCTTTTGCTTTGAGCAAGGGCCAGTTCTGCCTTCTGCACAGGTTGGGTCTGGTGCTTCTGCTTGCTGCTCTTGAACATTGTGATTTATGAGATGCGGAGGTCAATCCGGCCTGGTTGCAGGTGGATAGATGGCACTACCTTATAAGGGAGGGTATACAAATGGCTTCCAACTCTTTCATGCCTTAGCCTGATTGTGACATGTACCAAAGCCCACAAGATTTATTTGCAGTGGGTACTGATATATCCTAACCTACCAATAGGGATACGACAAAGGAGTAACATGTAGCATTGTAACTGCAATACAGGCTGAGATATTTTCCCAAGCTTTTGAGAAATAAACCAGGCACAAAGAATGGGGCATGCAATTTAGTTAAGAGATGTTAGAATTGTAAGAATATGAGTAGATGCGGGTAATTATGAGGTATCAGTAGTCCTTGACTTACGACCTTAATTGAGTCTGGCAATTATGGTCGTAAGTCATGATGGCTGTAAAGCAGGTCACCATAGGACCAGACCCATTTTTATGATCAGTTTTACAGTGGTCATTAAGAGAACCCACTGTTTGCTGTGAGATAACTGGATGTAAGTGGTGGTTTCTGACAACAATGACATAAATTGTGTTCATGTGGTGATGGGAGGGGGCAAATGTCAGAACTTCAAAACTGGGTTGTAAATCACTTTGGGGGGAGTAATCAAATGATTACTAAGTGACAGATTGTAAGGTCTGAGGACTACCTGTAAGTTTTGAATGTTTCCTAGGCGACCGCCATTCGTCATCATCACCGAGTGCCCATCTTACCTCAGCAATTGGCACTCCTTCAGGAGGTCGGCATTGCAAAAGGACCTCATGATCAAGAGGCACCTCTTTCCCCAGTGGCTCCTGGTCAAAGTTCTTCCTCAGATCTAAGGACAGGAAAGATATAAAACCCACCAGCATTAGCTGTGATACTTACAGTGCAATTTAAAAAGTACAGGGCAAGTTACAGTAAGTCCAGAGAGGCCAAGTTTTCATCTCCTATTATTTTTGCTACACCTGAAAAGCCTCAAACGTCAGATCTTAGAAGTTTGGTCCAAAATGTTTGTGTAATTTCTATCTAAAGGTATGAAAGACAGACAAAGAGACAGCAAAAGATGAATTTATTCCTCATATTTTGAAGAACATCCCATTATTTCAAATACTAAAGTGGAATATCTTTCAAAGCAGGGCAGATTTGCAGCTTAACAGAAACTAAAAGAATAACTACTGAAAGAAAATAGGCCTTTGAAAGATTCCACCCTTCTCTCCTTGACTTGGAGGACCAATATTTTTGTCCTTATCAATGGTGCTCCTTGGCAAAATAACTCAGTTTCTTTGGTGTTTTGCAGGAAAATGGCCGGGCATTCTGGATCCCAGTCATTTAGCAAAACCGTCAGCAAAAGAGCTCCTTTTGTGACCCAAAACTAAACTATTGCACTGAAAAAGCTTGGAGAATATTTAGGAAACATGTGTTTTTATGAAAGGATTATCATTTCTGTTCAGTTCTGTAACTGGAAACAAATTCCGAATGGAGGATTTTAAGTGTCAACTATGGTGGTAGCTTCCAATGGATGGTTTTTCATATTCTCTGAAGCATTGTCCCTACAAGCTGAACAATGTCCATCTTTTTTTTATGAAGAACATGAATATGACAACCCATAAGAAAAGGCAGGAGTAAAGAATTAATCAGTAGGTGGCGCTAAGATCTACTAAATTCTTCCTAAATATTTTGACAAACAAAAATATATGCTGTCCCAAACAATTATTTTTGAGGATGATTATGACCCATACAATGATGATAATTTGTAACCTAACTTCATGAAATGGGTTCTACAATTATTAGAGATATCACAGAACCATCAGCCTCTTGGGAGTTTGGTAAGTAATCTGTTTTGCACAGCTATTGCTTCTTGCATTGCAAGCATACAAAAGATATTTCAGGCTATTACACGTCAAGTAAATAATGGCTAAACACAAATATAAAATGCTTAATGTCTGAGCAGCTATGTTCACATAACATATTCAGCTCATTTTTTTTTAAAAAAAATAGCTTGGTGAATATGACAGATCCAGAACACTTGGTTAGTTAATGGTTAAGTGCGCTGTGCAAACTCAGAAACTGGCTTAATCCCATTTACTAAGATTAATGTGATCTCAGCCAGTGTGAGCAACTTAATCTGGTACCTCCAGGTATTTGGGGTTGCAACTGTCCCAGTTCCAGCCATTATGTTTAAATGCCCTTCAGAGTAAATTTAGGTTGAATGAAACTGGGTTAAAGAAAGGAAAAAACAGAGAAATATAACTAAGATGCTCTGGATCTGGATCTTATCCTCTCACTCCTGTAGATGTTGAATCCAAGAAAAGCTGAATATGTCAATCAGGACTGTGAAAACTGATTCCTGCTCCAGAGCTATTTCAATAACTAAACTACAAGGACTGCAGTTCCTGGCTTGTGTGATTATAAACGATCTCAGCTAAAAAGAAAGCAAGTCACATGTTTGTGTGCCAGCTGGCACGTAGACATAAACAGTATCCTCATCCCTTTCTCAGCTAGGCTAATGAACAAGATATTGATAATAATTTAGAATCCAGGACAACGATAGAAATTAGTCTGAAGACCCCAAGGAGGAAAATGCTCTCTCCTTTGTTTTATGATCCCAAAATAAGGGATTTCAGATTATATTCTGTTAAAAACCAGGCTTCCTAAAAAAGTTAAACAGGGATTTTCCATGGAGTTCTGCTGTTTTCTGCACTATGTAGCTGCCAAAAATAGAAATATTGTTCTAGCACCTCCTACTCTTGCAGTGTGGCACAGAATGACCTCATCAACCTGGCCAGGGTCCATCTGCAATATGTACTCTAGAATGTGACCCAGCTGCAGAAAGTTCAGAAGTCAGATAAGAAGAGGTGACTGAGCAAGCTAAAGGCTAAAAAAAAATGCTTTGCTGGAAAATCAGAGTGAAACTGATGGGCAACTTGGATAGCTAGAGAAATCCCCTGAAGGAACATAATTTGACCACCAGATCTCTGATGGAAATGTTTAGAAATCAGAAACTCTGGAGATGCAATTCACCAGAAACACATAACATGGAGGCAACTGCAGATGGAGAGAATGAAGAACAAGGATTACTGGAGGCAAGCTTTTGCCTTGGCAGTGACCATCTTGGGACACTTCTGTGGGAACTGCATATGATATGGAGAAAAAGCTGCAGAAGGACAAAGGATGCTTTGTCCATCCTCTGTGTAATATAGCTTTATTCCAAAATCAGCTTTATTTTCTTTTATGAGCAGGTTTCTTTTACATGATCGCCACCTCCCCAAAAACCAAAAAAAGCACCAATGAATTTCTTCTTCCAGTAAAGGATATCTCAATATAACTACTTCTCCCTTGGACGCACACAAGGCTTTCATTAGCTAATAGTCTAGACAATGTTGGAGCGAGTGGATTCTTTTAACATGGCTATTCGTGATACTCCCCTTTTTCTGCAGGGCATGCAAGTGCACTAAACATCAGCAGCAAAATCATAATATAAAAAGATCTTCCAAAAAAAAAGAAGGAAAGAAAAAAGAATCTTCCCAAACCTACATGCTATCCGGACATAAGCTCGGCGGCTTTTTGTAGTTCCAGCGGAACTCCATGCCACACATTGACACCAGTAATCTTCTAGCCCAAACAGCTCCTCCACTTGCTGGCGAGAGACTTCGATCTGGACTTCTCTTACAAGGAGCCCTGGAAACAAATACATCCAAAAAAGTGAAATTGTTAAGAAGTTGGAAAAAACCAAGAACTGGGAGAGAGTTAGGTTTAAATGAAACACCATCTATGAAGAAGGGAGGAATAAAATACATGTATGGTTGGAAGCAATGATAAAACAACATATAGATTTAAAACCAGAGATATTCCTACTGGGCATGTTACCAGGAAATTACAATAAAGGCAATACTTATTTAGTTTTACATATTTTAACAGCAGCTAGGATAGCATATGCACACTTTTGGAAAAATGAAGAAACTCCTACAGAAGAGAATATAATTTTAAAAAAATATTGGAATGTGCAGAAATGGATAGCTTAACGTTAAAAATTAAAGAAAAAGAAGAAACGGAATATTATATGGCATGGGATTTATTTTACCAATGGTTAGTTGACAAAAACAGAGGTTAGAAAGTTGGAAATATGAGAATATGTGGATTATGTAAACAAGACTTATAATGGATTAGTAAATAATTTGATTGTTATATAACTAATGTTAATGTGGGTAATACTATTTTTAATATTTTGATTGCTATTTCTTAGTATATGATTGTATCTTGATAAGATTATTATGAATGTGATGATTATTATATCTTAATACTTGTATACGTAGACAACATACTACTGTTCAATATAGAAATGGAATTTTTTAAATAATAATAATAAAAAACATAAAAAAGAAGGGAGGAATACACACCCACACATATCAGAGACAAATGAAAAAAAAATCTTCTACTGAGGTCTACAGCAGTGTTCTCTCTAAGGTTCAACATATGATAAACAAAAACTTTGTTTATGATACGGGTATAACTTTGCACTACATTTGAGCTTTGCGTACAACTATTTATCTAATTCATTTTCTTATGTGCACCATTTTAGGTTAGGTTATTTGCATATGCAATACTACTAAAGTTGCACATAGTTTACATATAATGAAAAAAAGTTGCTATTGGCCTTTGATCTTTTTCTTACATCATTTTATCATGTAATCATTTTTTTTACATGATTAGATGATTAAGACTTAAATCTTCCTAATGGTGTGTATTTACATAATCACATTACTGGGTTAAATGTGATAATACTATTTGCCAGACAATCAGCAAAGAGACTTTTGACATTATACTCCTAGTCTGAATTTCAAGATAACAGTATAAAATA
>NW_015388276.1:94964-98766 GCF_001527695.2 Protobothrops mucrosquamatus
GACACAAGCTGGACAGTTTGGACCAAAAATATAAGAAAACTCATGACTATTCACTAGGCACTATGACTGGATCCACTTTGATTCTCTTTCCAAAGGGTGGCTGTGGAATTCTGAGATTTGAAGTCCACATATCTTAAAATTGCCAAGTTTGAGAAATACTGTAATGAAGTAATGAAATTAAATTTTAAAAGTATCTCCTGTCTCTCCCAATCTCATTATCTCAGGGGTCTTCATGCCTGACTGAGGAATTCTGGGAGTTGAAGTCCACAAGTCATAAAAGGGCCAAGTTTGAAGACCCCTGCATTATCTGATTGACATGACACAATACACCAAGGGAAAGGGGGAGAGGAGGGGAGAGGAGGGGAAGGGAAGCATCTTTTGGGAACTAATGAATAGAACCAGATTCCTCTTGACACTGCAATAAATCTCTTCTTAGGTGGCCAAACTGGTTTCTACCCTTCCAGCCTTACCCTCTCACTTCCTCACACAAGACACTTCTTAACATTCTATTTTAACTAAAAATAATAATAGGAACAGTAAAAAGGTATGTATGGTCCATCATGAGCATCGATGAACTTTCTAGCAGAGTAGGAAAACCATCTTCCCACCCACCCACCCACCCTGATCATTGATAATAAACTTGCACCTGTTTCAGGAACACCATGCAACTGCAGGCTAAACTCTACTCCATTACCTCCTCTGTTTAATCCTTGTCTTCACTGCTATGCTTTCACATCACAGCCTCAATTCAACAAGAGGCTGCAGCATGTGTTTTAATTGCACTGACTTAATACATACCTGCAAAGGAAGAGAGTGGATTCAGCAGCCATGAACTGTTTCTGATACAAAAACAGGAACAATTACCCTCTATTTCACCCTGCACAGATCCTCTAATGAGTGATGGTCTTAAAGATAAGCAATGTTTGAGAACTGTCTTTATTTTAGATGGCTGATGCTTTAATGAAGATAGTTATGTTGCACAGATAGTAATTTGAAACTGGCAAAGATTGCTTATGTCCTCCTGCTCTTCGTGCGCCTGGGAAGTTGTCATCTGATTAATAAAAAAGAAATCCCTAAAGCTTTATTATTTTTTTTTTCAGCTTACGGTATAAAATCCTAGACTATCACAACTTCACTGTATTATTGGAAAATGGTTTGAAGAATGAAGAATGATTGCAAGAATTGGGTATGGCTAGTCTACAGAAAAGAAGGACTAGGGGTGAAATGATAGCAGTATTCCAGTATTTGAGGGGCTGCCACAAAGAGGAGGAGGTCAATTTATTTTCCAAAGCACCAGAGGGGCAGGACAAGAAACAAGGGACGGACACTTATCAAGGAGAGAAGCAATCTGGAATCAAGGAGAAACTTTCTAACAGTGAGAACAATTAACCAGTGGAACTGCTTGCTTTCAGAAGTTGTGGGTATTTCATCACTGGAGATTTTTAAGAAGAGACTGGACAGCCACTTGTCTGAAATGGTATAGGATCTCCTGCTTGAGCAGGAGGTTGGACTAGAAGACCTCCAAGGTCTCTTCCAGCTCTATTCTGATTGATTGATTGATTTGATTGGTTTGTTTGCTTCCTACAACTCACAGATGTTTTCCAGCATGAACATAATTATTTTCTGGATTAAAAGGGGGTTCCCTTTCCTCTTTTATCCCCCACAAAACCGCACTTTTCTCAGGTTTATTTCAAGTCTAAAGGGATGGACAGGAGCATATCAAACCAAAAACATAGGACACTTCAGTTTTATTATACATCACTGTTTGGAGTCAGGTGGTGCCTCCATTGAATACATTAAATTAAATTAAATTAAAATCCTTATGTAGCCACAGAATGGCTGGTTTCATAAAATTCACTAAATCAAAGCTAAGCACTTTCTCTTTGAACCTTCCCATTATCTGGCTCTCAAGTTATCTGAAAAGGGAGTTGTGAAGATCCAGGAAGAGTGTTGGGAAAACCAAGAATACAATTTTAAGCTCTTAGACAAGGGCTGATACCATATATAAAAGAAACACAGTAATTAAAAAAGACAAAGCAGATACTGTTTTCTTGGGGCAGGAGAGAAAGAGAAGGACAAGGTACCTCCTAAGAGCAAAGAAGCTGAGCCAGTTCAGAAGAAAAGTAGCAAAGGAGATGAGGGAGAAGGAGATGCATCTATTCAACCAGCACTTTGCCAACTCTGCAAATACGAAACGAGGCTTGCTTCTTTGAAGATAATGAAGCATGTCTTGATATCTGGTGTAAATCAGAAATTACACTGGTAGATACATGTTTTCTATGGAGTCTTTGGTGTTCTTAGAGTTAACTGTTTACTTGCAGACATTTTATTACCTGACTAGTTACATCATCAGTGTTAGTGAGTGTGGGATTTGCTCCCTATTTAGATATAGTGGTTTGCCCTGCCAAAGTTGGTGAGGGTATGGTTTTCTCCTTCGTATTCCCTGATTAGGGTATTATTCTCTGCTTGTTTGTCTGGTGTTATTTCCTCCTTATTGGATGTTGGCTGCTGGAGAGGATCTCTCCTGTTTTTGTTCTGTTTTCTTAGCTTTTATATTGTCTCTTTTAAGTTGTTTATAAGTAAGCTTATATTATGCATTTAGCTAAGTCGGTGTGTTATGTAGTTCTGCTGCCATGGATTCTTTCTCTAGTCCTGTTCTATGGACGTAAAGAGTGCTGTGACATTGAATGAAACCGTAATAATTTCATCTTCTTCTGTTTTAGGTCTCTGATTTTCTGAAAGCACCAAGGACTGTACAGTTCAGCCCTGAGCCACATATACTGTATCTCTTCTATTGTTTTCTTCTGCTCAGATAAAAGTGCAGTGCCAGCTTCTTGATTATTAAAGTAGCTTCAATGCTAGCTGCAACTATGAGGCTTTAGTAGGCATTGTGTAGATACTAATGTCACCCATTCCTTCAACCCTACCCAGCAAACTCCATGCCATATTTTCATGCTGTATGGCTTCTCTGAATCACAGCCTAGCACATCTGGCTCCTGTAGCTGGTGTGACAATAACACAGTTGAGATTACAAGAGGAACATGTAGCAAAGAGTCTCTTGGGACAGAAGAGGCTCCTGTCTGTTGCAAATCCATTTGCTATTCGTGTTACCAACTTCCACGCCAATTAAATAATTTAGCCCTTGACAGCATTTAATATAGACTTTTGCACGAGTTCAACAGTGCACAATAGACTTATTAAATGGAAGCTTTCGTTATTGTTATATCTTCTTGTATTTATTTTACTTTTTTAAAAAAATGAAGTGAAATGAATCTAACAAATGAAAAAGAAGAACCATGATTACTTTGGTAACAGTTATATACAATATCTTACAGCCACTTCTCATTAATGTAAATAATATGGTAAGGCCAAGATCAAAACAAGGTTTATTTAAAATAAAATAAAAAGTCACTACATAAAATAGACATCGGACCTGGGATCCTTAACCCTGTGATTAAAGAGAAGTATGAGATAAGAGGGCTAATCTGTAATCCATCTACTTTTAAATGGCTTCTAAACTAATAAGCTCAAGTGTCTTATAAAGCTTGTCTTGACTAGTTGCTAGAAAGCTCAACATGGATTCCTTGGGGGTACCTTTGTAAATATAGTTTCAGCCTTGTTTGAAATTGTAAAATAGGACATATAGACAACTCGTCTCTCTGTAACATTACTTAGCATTGCATCTAAAAGTCAAACAGAACTGGTTTGGGTCATGGAATCCTTTATGTAACATGTCAATAGATCATACACATAGATTTTACCTCTATTTGTCAGGTGGAAGGGACCAGGACCAAATGTTAAA
>NW_015388276.1:99129-101946 GCF_001527695.2 Protobothrops mucrosquamatus
TATAGTTTCAGCCTTGTTTGAAATTGTAAAATAGGACATATAGACAACTCGTCTCTCTGTAACATTACTTAGCATTGCATCTAAAAGTCAAACAGAACTGGTTTGGGTCATGGAATCCTTTATGTAACATGTCAATAGATCATACACATAGATTTTACCTCTATTTGTCAGGTGGAAGGGACCAGGACCAAATGTTAAATTGCAGTTCAAAAAGGATTTATTGCTCAAACCTATAGAAAAGAATCTAGTCAACTAAAGTTCAGTACTAAATTGGTGTCAGATAAGGGTAAATGGAATTCAAGAGGAATTGGATTTAGATTATTTGTGGGAACATAATGACTCTAGACCAGACATGTCAAACACAAGGCCCGGGGGCCGGATGCGGCCCGCGAAGTGGTTTCATGTGGCCCGTGAAGCCATCCTGGAAACAGTGAGGGAATGGCCCCAGTTGCCTTGGCCCTGGCCCAGGCTGGCCGGGAGCCAATGTACAATTTTGTGGTGGCCATCTATGCTGAAACGCATTCAGTCTTAGCTCCACAAGGCCGTCTAGAAACAGAGAGGAACCAGCCCCTGATGCATCGGCCCCACCCCGTGTGCATGCTGGGGAGGTGTCACCCTTTGTGAGGAATGAAGAAATGGACCATGCCTTGGCGTTTGCCCCGGTCCCACCCCCACCCCCTTCGCCAGAGACCCTCAGATCTGTCCCACTCCTGCCCAGGCCCCCACGACG
Source organism: Protobothrops mucrosquamatus (assembly GCF_001527695.2). Lineage (NCBI taxonomy): Eukaryota > Metazoa > Chordata > Lepidosauria > Squamata > Viperidae > Protobothrops > Protobothrops mucrosquamatus. The sequence goes on from NW_015388276.1 coordinate 99,860, forward strand.
CAAATGATGTAGAGCTGGCCATGCCCACCCAGTAGGACACACACACTCCATCCACGCCCACCCAGTAGGCCATGCCCACCCTGGCCACACCCATCTGGCCCCCCGAGGGCAACCGCAGTGCTGATGCGGCCCTCAATGAAATTGAGTTTGACACCTCTGCTCTAGACTGATGACTTGTTTAACACCACCTTCCCAGCTCTGCCAGCTCTTCTCCTACTCTATTACTTATATGTGTCCAGAATTTATTCCATAATTCACAGGGAGAAAGGAAACAAGGCCCCAATCACAGTTCATTTGGCAGATTCAAAGTCACCTGCTGGATGCCTTGCCCAATGTTATATCTGCTTTTCATTTTATTACTCGTACATTTTATTACTGTATTTACTGTATTTGCCATAATTACCCCGTTTTTATTTCACTGTGTATGTATGCATGTATTTGTTCTTTGGTGACATGAGAAAGGGAGAGAAAAACCTTAAAACAGAAGCTTTGTTTTATTATCAATGTAATATCTAGTGGGTTGAATATCCCCTATTTTTGCAAGGCAAAATATTTGTCTCGAGTGAAAATGAGGCAAGGAAATATTTTGAAAATTGGAAATGAGTGTCAGTGCAAGTTTAAAAAAAGAAAAGTTCAACTTAGCTTTAAGTACTAGAGGTCATCAGATTATCTTTCTTCTTTTAAAAAAATGTTATTGATGGGAAGCAAATACAGATGGTCCTCATTTAGTGCCTGTATTTGGTTCCAGTGAAATGGTTGTTAAAGAGAGAGAGGGGGAGGGAGGGAGGGAGGGAGGAAGGAAGGAAGGAAGGAAGGATTGATTGCTGGTTGCTACCATTTCATTCACATAAATTTATCTTATACAATGTCTCGTGCCAGACCTATTTCCTGCTTTTTTCCCCTTCCTCACAGGGCAAAGCGATTGCTTAAACAAGGTCTTTCTTCCTGAGATGCTTGTCCCCACAGAGTGTGTCCCTAAAAAAGTGCGAAGGGCAACAAACTCAACTTGGTAACCTCAATTAGTTGATTAGAAGCCTTCCACTCTGGGAGTCGCTGCCTGAAATCAACTAGACCAGGGGTCTTCAAACTTGGCCCTTTTATGACTTATGGACTTCAACTCCCAGAATTCCTCAGCCAGGCAGGCTGGCTAAGGAATTCTGGGAGTTGAAGTCCACGTCATAAAAGGGCCAAGTTTGAAGGCCCCTGAACTAGACATTAATCAGCTTCACACTGAATGCTTTCCTCCAAGCATTGGCCACAAAGTTACTTTTTCATTTTGGCTGTAATTGTAAATGGTCACTATCTGAAGCAGTCAGCAAACAATGCTGACCCAGAACCATCTTCCTACATCTCCCACCCCAAGTTCTACATAAGAAGAGTCTTTTTGATTAAGGCCTACTTTAGCTTTCTGTCCCAAAGAAACAAATAATGACTACTGGAAACTCGCAAGTGGTGCGTGAATGCACACTCGGGAGGTGATGCTCCCATCAACGTGAAGGCAATTGCTGTTTTGTAAGCAATGATAATAAAGTGTGAATAAACTGAAAGTTGGAAAGTAGGTAATCTATACATAAATAAATTAATGATCTAATTACCTTTGGAGCAATTCAACTTATTAGGTAGAAATTTTTAAAAATGAAAGTGAATTCTGTAATGATAATATACAATGTAAAATGTCAGGAGGATACAAGAACCTCTGAATTGGTGGCACATAGGCAAAATATGTTTGTTTGAAAGTTAATCTCTAGATCAGTGGCCCCAACATTCTCTAGATCAGTGGCCCCAACATTTTGGGCACCAGGGACTGGTTTCATGCAGAGAGAGTTTCCGCAGACTGGAGGGGGCATGGTTTCGTGTGTTGCCTGCATCCCATGGATTTATTAATTTATTATTTATTTATTTATTTATTAATTCAATTTATATCCCGCCCTTCTCCTTACCGGACTCAGGGCGGCTAACAGCCTTATAAAACAATGCAACAATAAATACCTAATTTAAAACCAAATTAAAAAGAAATATTTGTTATGGCCTATATAATTAAAATTTCTCTTAAAAAACCCCACTAAAATTCCCTAGGCCAATCCCGC
>NW_015388276.1:103346-145548 GCF_001527695.2 Protobothrops mucrosquamatus
CCCCTGGTCACGGCCGACAACTGGTCTTCCAGCGTCAGCCGCGAATCCAGGAGGACCCCCAGATTGCGTACCCTCTCCGAGGGGGCCAAAATTTCGCCCCCTATAGTCAGCGATGGGGTCAGCTGACTATGCCGAGGCGCCGGCAGCCACAGCCACTCGGTCTTGGAAGGGTTGAGCCTGAGTCTGTTCCTCCCCATCCGACTTCACTTGTTTGCCGGTCCACGGATCAGGGACTGGGGATCCTTGCTCTAGATTATGCTCTTCTCTCTGAGCTAGGGGTCCTAACTCAGAGAGAGGAGCATAAGGATACTGGATAATTGGACTTTGGTTACACTTGTGGTATAATGACTAGAATGTGCCCCAACCGACTGGCATTGTCTTAATGAGTAGCAGAAAATGGTGCATGTTGGTAGATTTATCTGTAATTATAGTACTCTAGTCTGTACAATGTCTATCTTATTAAAACATGTTATGACAAGGCCTTGATTGACCAAAGCCCTGATAATTGGTGGTGGTCAATATTTATAGGTGATGACCATAGCAGATATAAGAATGAAAATTGGAGTGGAAGAGGAACATATGGTAAAGTGTATGGATGTGCGTATATTGTATATCTGTGAAATTAAGAAGAATTAGAACAGTGTAATAGATGTGAATAAAAATGGTCTGAACTTTGGAGTGTAGCAGATGAATACATGCAGGGAATGAAGATACTGGTTTAATTATGAATGAACTGCTGAAATATATGGCAAAATTTCTGAATTATTGTCCCTTAGATCATAGTGAGTGAATATGAAAACAGGAATCCATAAGTTGGTGACAGCTGCATGTTGTACACCAGTGAATAGTGATAATGGAACAACCAAAGATGGCCTTTGAGAAAAAAATCTAAATGGAAAAACATTTTATTAAGTGACATGAATGTATGGATGGAATAAGATGGGACAGTAAAAATAAAGTGAATAGATCAGTGTTTCTCTGCTTCAGCGACTTTGGGATGTGTGGACTTCAGCTCCCAGAATTCCCCAGCCAGCATGGCTGATTGGGGGATTCTGGGAGTTGTTCCACACATCTTAAAGTTGCTGAGGTTGAGAAACACTGGAATACCATTTGGAGACACAAGAATGAATGAGAGAATGACTGTGAGTTTCCAGGTTTCCTGATTTCAAGTTTATGGTTTAAACCAAAGTCTAGTCATGGATACACACGATAAAGGAATAAATCTAAAAGTATCACTGATATGATGATGATGAAGAAAGCATCAATGAAAGATACTATGCAATGAGATACTAGATAATGTGGGAGATATAATTTCTTAGCAGAGTCAAAATGGATCGAGGGGAAAAAAATGGAAGAAAAGAAGTGAAATAAAGAAGAGAAAACTTGGAAAAATTGCAAGAAGATGAAGTATGAGTCCTACATTAGAAACAATAGAAAAAAATAATCTTTCAGGAGAGTTAATAGAATTTCTACTCTATTTATAAGGAAAGAAGGAAAAAAGATGTGGAAGCTATGTGGAATTGAATGTTGAGAACTACTGCTACAAAAATGTAGAAAAGGAGCAAGGGATGATTAAGATTGTTAAGAGTATGAGAAAATGCAGAATGATTTTGATGGGAATAAGCAATTGCTTTGGAAGTTGTTGCAATAAGCTATGCCAAGTTCCTCCAGCAGAATGAGTGCAATTAAAAATAAAAGTAATGAAATGCTCCAATTATCCCAAGACTGTGGCTAGATTTGGTGTAAGAATTTACTTAAGGCATTTGTTGACAGAAGTTTCTTAAAACTGGTCTTGAATAATAATCCAGTTTTCAAAAGGCATTTTTACTGCCTTTGAAATTGGAGAGAACTCTGGTTTCAAGAATTTCCAACTCTATTATTTTATTATTGTGATTGTCAAATAGGTATTTAAACCAATCCCTATCAGAATATTTCAGAGCTGCCCCTCTTAAAACAAACAAACAAACAAACAATTGGGACCACTACAGATTCCAGCATGCTAAAATTGCCAGGAAAATGTGGAATTAACTCCGATATGGACTCCATTATTCTATTTCAGTCTGTATAAGAATATAAAAGCTTTCCTGGACCATATCAAAAGGCCATTTAGTTCAGCATCCTGTTCCTAACAATAAACAATCAAATGCATCTGGGAAGCATACAAGCAAGGCATAAAAACAAAACAGAACAAAAAAAAGTAGCTTTGTAACTAAATCTGTCCTACACAGATGTGCCAGGTGGTAGATTAAAATTAAAATTTTACAAACAAAACCTGTTCAACTACTGCACTCCTTGATTTATTTTTAGGGAGGATCAAGCAATGATTTCTCAAGGCAAGGACCATCTGCAGACTCTATAACCTAAAGAGGGTTTGAACTGGTATGAGTTAATTATGTATTAGTTTGTTAAAATAAGTTGTGGTCCACCTCTTGAGCAACTGTAGGCAACTTTGAAGAGGTCTCCAAGAAGACAAGATTCATTGAAGTTTAAGGGAAATAGGACATCTAACTTCATGGTTATATTAATCAGTTATTTACTTTTAGAGTTAGTTACTTCACTAACTCTACTTAGTTCCATCAACAGAAGGTTGCTTGAGTCTAGCTTTAAAATCCATAACAGCATTAAAGACATAAAACTAGCTTTCAGGTCAGATTCTTAGGACTCTTTTATCTTTCGCCCAGAAATAATTGACTATGCATCCCTCTTCTTTGTTTCTGTGNTATAGTTTCAGCCTTGTTTGAAATTGTAAAATAGGACATATAGACAACTCGTCTCTCTGTAACATTACTTAGCATTGCATCTAAAAGTCAAACAGAACTGGTTTGGGTCATGGAATCCTTTATGTAACATGTCAATAGATCATACACATAGATTTTACCTCTATTTGTCAGGTGGAAGGGACCAGGACCAAATGTTAAACTGCAGTTCAAAAAGGATTTATTGCTCAAACCTATAGAGAAGAATCTAGTCAACTAAAGTTCAGTACTAAATTGGTGTCAGATAAGGGTAAATGGAATTCCAGAGGAATTGGATTTAGATTATTTGTGGGAACATAATGATTCTAGACCAGACATGTCAATCACAAGGCCCGGGGGCCGGATGCGGCCCGCGAAGTGGTTTCATGTGGCCCGGGAAGCCATCCTGGAAACAGTGAGGGAACGGCCCCAGCTGCCTTGGCCCTGGCCGGCCAGGAGCCAATGTACAATTTTGTGGTGGCCATCTATGCTGAAACGCATTCAGTCTTAGCTCCACAAGGCTGTCTAGAAACAGCGAGGAACCAGCCCCTGCCGTATCGGCCCCGCCCCCTGGGTGCATGCTGGGGAGGTGTCACACTTTGTGAGGAATGAAGAAATGGACCATGCCTTGGCGCTTGCCCCGGTCCCACCCCCTTCGCCAGAGACCCTCAGATCTGTCCCACTCCTGCCCAGGCCCCCACGATGCGAACGATGTAGAGCTGGCCATGCCCACCCGGTAGGCCACACCCACTCCATCCACGCCCACCTGGTAGGCCACGCCCACTCTGGCCACACCCACCCGGCCCCCCGAGGGTAACCGCAATGCTGATGCGGCCCTCAATGAAATTGAGTTTGACACCCCTGCTCTAGACTGATGACTTGTTTAACACCACCTTCACAGCTCTGCCAGCTCTTCTCCTACTCTACCACTTATATCATATGTGTCCAGAATTTATTCCATAATTCACAGGGAGAAAGGAAACAAGGCCCCAATCACAGTTCATTTGGCAGATTCAAAGTCACCTGCTGGATGCCTTGCCCAATGTTATATCTGCTTTTCATTTTATTACTCATACATTTTATTACTGTATTTACTGTATTTGCCATAATTACCCCGTTTTTATTTCACTGTGTATGTATGCATGTATTTGTTCTTTGGTGACATGAGAAAGGGAGAGAAAAACCTTAAAACAGAAGCTTTGTTTTATTATCAATGTAATATCTAGTGGGTTGAATATCCCCTACTTTTGCAAGGCAAAATATTTGTCTCTAGTGAAAATGAGGCAAGGAAATATTTTGAAAATTGGAAATGAGTGTCAGTGCAAGTTTAAAAAAAGAAAAGTTCAACTTAGCTTAAAGTACTAGAAGTCATCAGATTATCTTTCTTCTTTTAAAAAATGTTATTGATGGGAAGCAAATACAGATGGTCCTCATTTAGTGCCTGTATTTGGTTCCAGTGAAATGGTTGCTAAAGAGAGAGAGGGGGAGGGAGGAAGGAAGGATTGATTGCTGGTTGCTACTATTTCATTCACATAAATTTATTTTATACAATGTCTTGTGCCAGACCTATTTCCTGCTTTTTTCCCCTTCCTCACAGGGCAAAGTGATTGCTTAAACAAGGTCTTTCTTCCTGAGATGCTTGTCCCCACAGAGTGTGTTTCTAAAAAAGTGCTAAGGGCAACAAACTCAACTTGGTAACCTCAATTAATTGATTAGAAGGCTTCCACTCTGGGAGTCGCTGCCTGAAATCAACTAGACCAGGGTGGCTGAGGAATTCTGGGAGTTGAAGTCCACAAGTCATAAAAGGGCCAAGTTTGAAGACCCCTGAACTAGACATTAATCAGCTTCACACTGAATGCTTTCCTCCAAGCATTGGCCACAAAGTTACTTTTTCATTTTGGCTGTACTTGTGAATGGTCACTATCTGAAGCAGTCAGCAAACAATGCTGACCCAGAGCCATCTTCCTACATCTCCCACCCCAAGTTCTACATAAGAAGAGTCTTTTTGATTAAGGCCTACTTTAGCCTTCTGTCCCAAAGAAACAAATAATGACTACTGGAAACTCGCAAGTGGTGCGTGAATGCACACTCCGGAAGTGATCCTGCCATCAACGTGAAGGCAATTGCTGTTTTGTAAGCAATGATAATAAAGTGTGAATAAACTGAAAGTTGGAAAGTAGGTGATCTATACATAAATAAATTAATGATCTAATTACCTTTGGTGCAATTCAACTTATTAGGTAGCAATTTTTAAAAATGAAAGTGAATGCTGTAATGATAATATACTATATAAAATGTCAGGAGGATACAAGGACCTCTGAACTGGTGGCACATAGGCAAAATATGTTTGTTTGAAAGTTAATCTCTAGATCAGTGGCCCCCAACCCTTTGGGCACCAGGGACCGGTTCCATGCAGAGAGAGTTTCCGCAGACTGGAGGGGGCATGGTTTCATGTGTTGCCTGCATCCCATGGATGGGACTTCACTTATTTGCTGGTCCACGGATCAGGGACTGGGGATCCTTGCTCTAGATTATGCTCCTCTCTCTGAGCTAGGGGTCCTAACTCAGAGAGAGGAGCATAAGGATACTGGATAATTGGACTTTGGTTACACTTGTGGTATAATGACTAGAATGTGCCCCAACCGACTGGCATTGTCTTAATGAGTAGCAGAAAATGGTGCATGTTGGTAGATTTATCTGTAATTATAGTACTCTAGTCTGTACAATGTCTATCTTATTAAAACGTGTTATGACAAGGCCTTGATTGACCAAAGCACTGATAGTTGGTGGTGGTCAATATTTATAGGTGATGACCATAGCAGATACAAGAATGAAAATTGGAGTGGAAGAGGAACATACGGTAAAGTGTATGGATGTGCGTATATTGTATATGTGTGAAATTAAGAAGAATTAGAATAGTGTAATAGATGTGAATAAAAATGGTCTGAACTTTGGAGTGTAGCAGATGAATACATGCAGGGAATGAAGATAATGGTTTAATTATGAATGAACTGCTGAAATATATGGCAAAGTTTCTGAATTATTGTCCCTTAGATCATAGTGAGTGAATATGAAAACAGGAATCCATAAGTTGGTGACAGCTGCATGTTGTACACCAGTGAATAGTGATAATGGAACAACCAAAGATGGCCTTTGAGAAAAAAATCTAAATGGAAAAACATTTTATTAAGTGCAATGAATGTATGGATGGAATAAGATGGGACAGTAAAAAGAAAGTGAATAGATCAGTGTTTCTCTGCTTCAGCGACTTTGGGATGTGTGGACTTCAGCTCCCAGAATTCCCCAGCCACCATGGCTGATTGGGGGATTCTGGGAGTTATTCCACACATCTTAAAGTTGCTGAGGTTGAGAAACACTGGAATACCATTTGGAGACACAAGAATGAACGAGAGAATGACTGTTTGTGAGTTTCCAGGTTTCCTGATTTCAAGTTTATGGTTTAAACCAAAGTCTAGTCATGGATACACACGATAAAGGAATAAATCTAAAAGTATCACTGATATGATGACGATGAAGAAAGCATCAATGAAAGATACTACGCAATGAGATACTAGGTAATGTGGGGGATATCATTTCTTAGCAGAGTCAAAATGGATCGTGGGGAAAAAATGGAAGAAAAGAAGTGAAATAAAGAAGAGAAAACTTGGAAAAATTGCAAGAAGATGAAGTATGAGTCCTACATTAGAAACAATAGAAAAAAATAATCTTTCAGGAGAGTTAATAGAATTTCTACTCTATTTATAAGGAAAGAAGGAAAAAAGATGTGGAAGCTATGTGGAATTGAATGTTGAGAACTACTGCTACAAAAATGTAGAAAAGGAGCAAGGGACGATTAAGATTGTTAAGAGTATGAGAAAATGCAGAATGATTTTGATGGAAATAAGCAATTGCTTTGTAAGTTGTTGCAATAAGCTATGCCAAGTTCCTCCAGCAGAATGAGTGCAATTAAAAATAAAAGTAATGAAATGCTCCAATTATCCCAAGACTGTGGCTAGATTTGGTGTAAGAATTTACTTAAGGCATTTGTTGACAGAAGTTTCTTAAAACTGGTCTTGAATAATAATCCAGTTTTCAAAAGGCATTTTTACTGCCTTTGAAATTGGAGAGAACTCTGGTTTCAAGAATTTCCAACTCTATTATTTTATTATTGTGATTGTCAAATAGGTATTTAAACCAATCCCTATCAGAATATTTCAGAGCTGCCCCTCTTAAAACAAACAAACAAACAATTGGGACCACTACAGATTCCAGCATGCTAAAATTGCCAGGAAAATGTGGAATTAACTACGATATGGACTCCATTATTCTATTTCAGTCTGTATAAGAATATAAAAGCTTTCCTGGACCATATCAAAAGGCCATTTAGTTCAGCATCCTGTTCCTAACAATAAACAATCAAATGCATCTGGGAAGCATACAAGCAAGGCATAAAAACAAAACAGAACAAAAAAAGTAGCTTTGTAACTAAATCTGTCCTACACAGATGTGCCAGGTGGTAGATTAAAATTAAAATTTTACAAACAAAACCTGTTCAACTACTGCACTCCTTGATTTATTTTTAGGGAGGATCAAGCAATGATTTCTCAAGGCAAGGACCATCTGCAGACTCTATAACCTAAAGAGGGTTTGAACTGGTATGAGTTAATTATGTATTAGTTTGTTAAAATAAGTTGTGGTCCACCTCTTGAGCAACTGTAGGCAACTTTGAAGAGGTCTCCAAGAAGACAAGATTCATTGAAGTTTAAGGGAAATAGGACATCTAACTTCATGGTTACATTAATCAGTTATTTACTTTTAGAGTTAGTTACTTCACTAACTCTACTTAGTTCCATCAACAGAAGGTTGCTTGAGTCTAGCTTTAAAATCCATAACAGCATTAAAGACATAAAACTAGCTTTCAGGTCAGATTCTTAGGACTCTTTTATCTTTCGCCCAGAAATAATTGACTATGCATCCCTCTTCTTTGTTTCTGTGCTCTTAGCAAATGTTTTATCTATGAAAGAATTTTATCTTCCTCACTCCAAGAAATGTTTTCTTAACAGCCTCGTGTTAAGGACTTTGTTGGAAAGTGTTACTGAAGTAGCTGTGTACAATGATGTTAGTGCAATTAGTATGAACTGTTATTCAGACAATATAATATTGAAATCACAAATCTGTGTAATTTATTTTGCATTGTGCTACAAATTAACATCTCCAAAATACATATTGATGAAAACTTGTCTACTATTAGGATTATACAGTACACTTCTCCAATTTTGCAATGTAGCGCAGGGATTTAAGACTGGATTTTAAAATGTGGGTATTAAAAATTAAGGATGAACCATATTTAGAAATGCATCCTTTGAAATAAAATACACTCAAAAATGGATATTTTTTTGTGAGGAATTATGTCCAAAATGGGGAAGGTTAATGCCCTTCATTCAATGACACGCTTAGTATCTTTGACACTCTCTCCTGCTTCTCTATTGCTGTGAGCCAGTTTGGTGTAATGGTTAAGGCACCAGACTGGAAACCCAGAGACTCTGAGTTCTAGTCCCACCTTGGGCACAAAGCCAGCTGGTAATTGGGGACAGTTACTTTCTCTTGGCCCTAAGAAGAAGACAATGGCCAACCACTTTAAAAAATGCTCTGCAGGGGGAAGTTGCTAGGAGTCAAAATTGACTTGAAGACACGCTGTTTTTTGTTGCTGCTGTGGTACTGAACATAAAACAGCTGACTGGCACACTGGCAGCAATCTGACTCCATATTTGCAGCTAGCCTCCTTGTTTTAACAGCACACATACACCCCTATTGTCTGCACTTAGGATAGATTGCTTCCCTCCTTCGAATGCCACTGACTGCATTAGAATAGCCTCTTCCTAATTCTTGCCTTTCAGAGGCATCAGACTAATGTAAAAACACCCTTCACTTGAGCTCTGCACCTGGTGACTGCATCTTTGCAGTTTTCTTGGCAGGTTTCAGAAAGTGATTTGCCACTGTGACTTCTCAGTCTTGGCAACAGTCCTGGAGTTTCCAGGTAATCACCCAAGTATTAGAGTTGACCCTGCTTAGCTTCCAGGATCAGACTTGTTTGCTCTTAGATACTATGGCAGGGGTCTTCAAACTTGGCCCTTTTATGACTTGTGGACTTCAGCTCCCAGAATTCCCCGGCCAGCGTGCCTGTCTGAGGAATTCTGGGAGTTGAAGTCCACAAGTCATAAAAGAGCCAAGTTTGAAGACCCCTGAACTAGGGTAATTGTAACAGCAAGATGGAGGAAGCTGTATTAAAGGAATACTAAACCAAGAATTATATTTGGTCCTATGGCTTCTACTTCTCACTTATATTAATAAAGCCACCACCCCAATTTGCACTCTTGTTATCAATTCTTCATTTGGGATTAATTCTTTCAGGTAACAGAAGTAGATTTAACATACAGGTAGTCCTCATTTAGTGACTGCCTCGTACAGCAACAGTTGTAAAAGTAACTCTGTTACCTTTCCTTGCATATATAACCTTCACTGGTCTGTAAAGCAAAGGAAAGCTGAAGTAAGATTGTAAACACAGTTGTGGTATCATGTAGCAACCACTTAACAAATGAGTCTCGACTGGGGTTGCTAAATGAGATTATCTATCTATCTACCTCCATCCATCCATCCACCCATCCATCCATCTTCCATCTAACTTGTCACAATTATGTAAGTCTATCATAATAGAAACCTGGTTTGGGTGGGGTTTTTTCCACGTTTGTGATTTTATTTATTTATTTATTTATTTAAAAGAAAAACAAGGAAAACTGGATCAAGAATAGACTGATCTGTTTCATCTCAACATATAGCTGCTGTACCAGATTCTGCACTTTCTATGTTTGAACAAATAATTCAGGCATCCTTTTGTCCTTCAAGGAAGATTTGCAAAATGCAGAGGATTCTGTTAAGGATCCTAAGATACATGTTCACGGTAGGCTAAAGAATGAATTGAGAATCTTCTCCAGAATATACCCAATTTCCCAACAGTGTACAGAGGTTTAGCTATTTTTCAGAGCATCATTGCTGTTCCTTTCTTTGAAGAACATCTCACTAACTTTCCTAGGAGCTTAATCTGAAACATCACCCCTCCATCACAAAGTTCTTATCTTCCATCAGTCTTATAGGACAAGATGCAGACATCTTTAGACTCTTTGTCCACTTTAATTCTCTACTGCCAAAGAAGGCAAGTCCAGAAATCTTGAAAAGAGAGCGGGAGGTGGAAATAAAAAAAATCAAAAAGAATATAAGAAATGGACTAATTTTTACCAGTGACTTCATCCAGACTCTCTGTTGTGAGATGATCATTCTGATTCACCCATTCTCCATTGCACTTGAAGTAGATCTGAGTGGCTGGGTTGGCTCTGCAGGTCAGCTCCACGGGCTTGTTCTTCACTATGTAGGCATCTTGTGGTTCCAAGAGGAAATTGGGGAGGGACTCTGCAGGTGCTGATGGGAAGGAATCTGGCAGTACATCTCCATACTCAATCCCTGTAAGAAAAGGGGAAAAAGAAAGACTCTTCTAGTTGCGTCTAATAGTAATCTAACTTCATATTCAGCTATTGGTTCACCATTTTAAAGCAGTGTTTCTCAACCTCCGCATGCTCAGGCTCAGTGGACTTCAACTCCCAGAATTCCACCATTCTGGAGTCCACCCAGCTTAAATTTGTAGAGGTTGAGAAACCCAGCTTTAAAAGATGACTCCAGACAGTAAAAAAGGTTTTCTGTCTCTTGCTGTCTCCAGTTTGAAATTTAATATTGTTCATGCCTTTTGCCTAATTTACACCAAGAACTAATGGTAAACCAGTCCTACATGAAGAAGCAAAAGCGAAGGAGAAAGGAGAACACTGCGTTCTCACATATTTTTTTTGCTATTAGCAGACAAACCCTACTTTTATTAGACTGAAATCATTCTGGTTGGTCACTTTTTTTGCCGTAGACATCAAAATTTAAGTTATGACTAAAGAAATATTCCTAATAGATCTGCAAATGAAAAAGTGCTATAGCCAAACTTTATAAATATATAAGCTTTATAGAGCAAAATTCTTGCTCAGAAATAAATTCAATAGATCTTAGTAAATCATAGTTACTCAAAGACAGAACTTGATAACATCAAAAGATTTACATATGGCTTCAGACATTGCTCAGTTTTTTCTCTCTCTCCTCTATCAACAGCAAGGGTAAATCACTCTAAAGTGCTCTGAATATTCTAAAGCACTCTGCAGATGTTAAATATCATTCTGACTCCCAAGTGTGGATAGACTTACTGTGCTACAAGTAGGAGATAACAGTGGCATGATAAAGTGAAGTCAGATCCTCAGGTCTTGGAGTCACAGACTATCTAGGATAGGAAGCTTTATTCCCAGCATTGAGTTTTGAAGATAAAAATACGTTCAGGCTCTTAGGGAAAACAGGACCTCCTTATTCCATACATTCTGATCTCAAGAGAAAGGCAGCAGTTATGATACAACTGGCAAATAATCCAGGGGAGATTTCTCCTATGATTCAGTAGTTAAAGATGCTGAGCTTGTCAGCTGGAAAGCTGACAGCCCAGGTTCAAGACCTGAGTGCCACATGATGGGGTGAGCTCCCTTTACTTGCCCCACCTAGCAGTTCAAAAGCATGCAAATGCAAGTAGGTAAATAGGAACCACTTCAATGGGAAGGTGTATTCCATGCACCTCGCTGTATACCCATATTGTCCTAAAGTGTCTTTGAACAATGCTGGCTCCTTTGCTTAAGAAATGGAGATCAGCACTCCCTCCCCTCCAGAGTCAGACATGATGGACGGGGAAACATTTACCTTTAATAGTCCTAAAGCATAGAAAATCTTCTCAAATGAAACAAAAGTCAGATCAAAAACAAGTACTTCATATCCATAGTCTATTAGGCAACACTGTTTTGACTAGAATTACAACTATTTGGAGATTTCCCCTTCCTCCTTAAATGAGCATGGATGTGATCAATTATCAGTTATCTGGGCTGATAATGCAAGTTACCAACGTCTGTGCTGTTTGAGGATCATGGGAGTTGTAGACTCATAAAACTAGAGGGCCAGATTTTGGAAGACTCCTTTAGCCATCTGGAGTATGGGTGAAAGTAAAATAGTTATGCTTTTGGGTACTTTTTCATCATGACATTCAAACATTGGATGCATCAAGAATCTCCTTTTTTACCTGACAATCAGATTCTAGGAGGGGGTGAGACTCACAATCAACAAGAACTATTGGGCATGCTTTTGTTACATTGATTTTGAAAAAAAGCATTGAATGATAATTGTGGTCTACATTTAGAGAGTTGGGAGGCAGACATACATTATACTATTACAAATGTAGATCTGGAGTTAAACCTTGAGTTAAAGGTTGGTCTTGCATCCTAAAAATGAATGGAAGGCATCGAATTGGTACCTGGAAATTAAAAGAATGCAGGATACATTTTGCTTCCCACTCAAAAGCTGAATAAATCACCTTCCTTAGCCATATCTCAAATTATGACTGTTGAGGAGGTCCATAAAAGAAGAAGGTTAAATCGTTGAGATTCTTGAAACACGTAATGGCCAACAATTTATTTTTTAAAAAATAACAGGACTCAAGAGGCCATCATGATGAAAAAACGTAATGCACTTTTCTTACAAGGTCTTGGCAAAAACCCTTAGCCTGCTTCTAGTAAGGCAGCAATAGAACCATAGGAAATCATCAGAGAAGCTTGTCACTGCTGGCCACAATTCAGGATAGCTTTTTCTTGGAGTCTTCAGGAAGCACAATGGAGCAGACCCAAAGCAGCCCGAGATGCCTCCTGAGCAAATCTCTCTCTCCCTCTCTCAGAAATGTATACATGCAGCCATTTAAAATCCATTTAGGAAAATTGACTTTCCATTTCCATTTTAACACAGCACTAGGGAAAGCAGTAGGACATTTGTCATAATCCATTAACTGCTCTTTTGGAAACAGCAAATTAAACTCCAAACTAATCTCTGTGCGTGTGTTTGCGTGCACGCACGCATGTACTCCTTAGTTTCTCTGCTCTCTATTGCTGCCAGGTGTCCCCCCTCCCCCTTAATTTCATTTCCAGCTCTATAATTTTCTCCGAACCTTACAATTATACGGGGGGGGGGCTGGTAATTGAGGCACACAATGCCCTCCCAGTGTGCCCTTGTGAAGCTGCTGCACAACAATAGCCCCGAGTTGGTAAGAATGGAATGGTAAGAGCAAAAAGCTTAAATCCAGACAAGACAGTCTTATGATGAATGGGCTTTTCTGGAGCTAATTTGAAAATGCTTGCCCAAGATCATTATAAAGAATAAAATGCCCCCTTCAATGCAGGCCCCAGAGCTAATAGAGATAAAGTGATTGTTACTGTTTATTCTTCGAATTGGGCTATGGTTTGAATAGAAGCAAAATCATCATCATCATCATCATCAACTCAGTAGGGCAGTATTTTTCCCCTCTATTGTCTTTCAATCTCAGTTTGTAAAATTACAGTATCTTGTTATGTTCTCCAGTTGGTTTTCATCAATTCAGATGTCTCCAAAAGTTGCCACATCAGTAACCCTTGCCTTGCTACCCATAATAGTAATGGTGGTATATTATGCTCTAAGTGCCTACGAGTTTGAATTCTGAAACAAAACCAAATTTTGATCTCTGCATGTGATACCAGTAGCGTTTGCATATACAGCAGTGAAGTCAACTTTTCTATTTAAAAGTGGACAATTTTTGCAACTCTTGTCAATAGATTTAGTATTGTTTGAACGACTTTATTACAATTCCAGTATATTGATCCACAGTTTCATTCTTGATTTCCTATTAAATGCTTGGTGCAGTGCCAAAAAGATTCACTTAATATTTAGACATTTTGAACTCTTCGGGCTTAATGCTATGAATCTTGGAAAAGAATACTCTAGTTGGAACAAATATTTTATAGCAACTCCACCTTGAAACCAAGGTCTTCTGCTTGAATCAAAATAAATGAAGTAATGTGCTTGAGGTGGAAAAATTTTTGATTCTGGGCTTTACCAATTAGATAGATTTGATGTTATTGAAATGGCTAGTTTATATTATTTTGTAAAAGTAAGAAGTTGAGGTTTAAAGCTGATGCTCTATTGCAGTGATGGCGAAACTTTTAGAGACTGAGTGCCCAAACTGCAACCCAAAACCCACTTATGCATTGTCGAGTGTCGGTGGGCATGGCCCATTGGGTGGGCGTGGCCCATTGGGTGGGTGTGGCTGCGATGGTAATGGCAGACTGGGTGGGATTAAAAAGTTCAATCAATCAATTCCAACTTTGCAAGATCTTTTTTTTCCCCGCAAGAAGTTGAAATTGACTGATTGAACCTTTTTTTTTTTTTGTACCCAGCGGTGGAGGCCTAAAGTGAAAAGGTTTTATAAAGCCCAGCTGAAGGCCTAGGACTAGGGCGATGGCGCGCATGCCCACAGAGAGGGCTCTGAGTGCCGTCTCTGGCACCCGTGCCATAGGTTCGCCACCACTGCTCTATTGTGTCAAAGGAAGTCGGAAGTCAATCCCTTCCCCCCTTTTTTTCTCTCTTACCTCACTTCTCTACTCCCTTTTCCCTTCCCCACCTTTTCCACTATTTACTTTGTATTTTGATTGTATCATATATTATAAACTAATAAAACTTTGTACAGAGAAAAAAAAACAATTACTAAAATAAATGAAATAAGCATCTGTGATGTTAATTTGGTCAAACAGAGTAAGAATACAGAAGTCAAACACCCACAAACACCCACCCACACCCACACGGACAAAATCCTTCCTTTTAATTTTTTGTTCACTTTATGTAGTACTACCTTCCTCTGGGTCAAGGGTTGGCAACTATGATAACTTTATGACCTGTTGACTTCAACTCTCAGAATTTCTGAGCCAGCACAGCTGGCTCATGAATTCTGTGAGTTGAAGTCCACAGGTTATAAAGTTGCAATAGTTGTCTATCCCTGGTCTGGGCAATGTTCTCCTCCAGGAGAGAATGACGTGTAAAGGACATGGTGGCTTAGCAGTTAAGATGCTGGGCTTGGCAGTTTGAGACCCACGTCAATCTAGCAGTTTGAAAGTATGCAACTGCAAGTAGATAAATAGGTACCACTTCAATGGGAAGGCAATAATGTTCTGTGTACCTTGGCGAATAGTCATGCTGACCACATGACCACAGAAGCATTTTCAGACAATGCTGGTTCCCTTGGCTAGGAAACAGAGATGAGCACCAACCCCTAAATGGGACATGACTGGATAGGGGAAACCATTAACTATTTATAACATGTGAACCAACAACCCAGGAAAAACTGTGTTTCAATTATTCTGCACAAAAAATTGGGGAAGGTATACGATTATCTCCCTGACAGGGATTGCCACTGCTGCAATGATAGTGACAGAATAGCTGTTATCTGGCATTCTAAGTTCACCCTGTGAAATGGAACCCATTACACCAGGCGTGGAGAACCTTGGCTCTTTTATGACTTGTGGACTTCAACTCCCAGAATTCCTGAGCCAGTATGGCTGGCTCAGGAATTCTGGGAGTTGAAGTCCACAAGTCATAAAAGAGCCAAGTTTCCCTACCCCTGCATTACACTGTACATGGGGAAAAAGTTGGTTGAAATATTGTACTCTCAAGGTAAGCACTGAGCACTAGGGAGGCAAACTTCAACTCAACCCCAAAAGCTGGTAATACATACCCCTCTCTATCTACCATCTCCCTGACAGGAAGGCAGAAACACAGATAAGGCACATAAATATTGATTGCTCTCTCCACTGCCTCTCATTCATCTGCCTGTGGAAAAAAGGCATTTATGTTCCATGCTTGAGCTGCAGGCTGTTTTTATGACTTTGTTTTACAGCTTTAATGCCAGGATCATTTATAAAGCAGGTTTGTATATAAAGAATGTAAACATTAGAAATCCATTAGTCTCTTAAAGTGTGTCTGGCAAAATTCTCCCCCCCCCCAGTCACTTCCCTCCCACCTCCCATTTGGTAATCTTTATGTCCTCTCTCCAGCAGGGCCAGGAGGAATTTCAAAAGATTACAAGTACTTAAAGATATATTATCCTTGGCCACGGATGTTATACTGGCCTGAAGCTACCAATTACATTTTTTTTCATTGCTGTTTGCTTTACTTTATTTTTATTTTGCTGAAGTGTTTGTGTGTTTGCAAACCAAACTTCTGATTTGAAATCCAAGGAGTTGGAGCTCACCGCACAAAACTTTGCAGTCTGGAAGTGTGCCCTTCTTTGCTATGGAACGGACCTCTGGAGTAGAGTATTACTCATATTTCAGCTCATAGCAACTCCAGATGACACCTAGGCTATTGTTTAAAGATCTCGTAGAACTAAGAATACAGTAACAGAGTTGGGAAGGACCTTGGAAGTCTTCTAGTCCAGGGGTCCCCAATCCCCAGTCCGTGGACCAGTACCGGACCGCGGCATGCCAGCAACTGGTCTGCACAAACAAGCAAAGCCCCATCTGCAGGATGCAGGCAGCACACAAAACCACACCCCCTCCAGTCCATGGAAAAAACTCTCTCCACATAACCGGTCCCTGGTGTCCAAAAGGTTGGGGACCTCTGTTCTAATCCAACCCCTGCTCAAACAGGAGACCCTATATTTCAGGCAAATGGCTATCCAATCTCTTTTTAAAAACCTCCAGTGGTGGAATACCC
Organism: Protobothrops mucrosquamatus; assembly: GCF_001527695.2. Taxonomy (NCBI): domain Eukaryota; kingdom Metazoa; phylum Chordata; class Lepidosauria; order Squamata; family Viperidae; genus Protobothrops; species Protobothrops mucrosquamatus. The sequence continues at coordinate 119,768 of NW_015388276.1, forward strand.
ACAATTTCGGGAGGCAAGCCATTCCACTGTTTAATATCTTTCTTATTTCTGAGCATCACATTCCACATGCATAATGCACATCCTTCATTTCAGAACAGTCTTCTTCAATCAACATTTCTAGTAGCCAGACTGGTCCCAGAGAACAAAATGCATAAACAGTGAGCTTGGAACTTCAAGAAGACCATGGCAATTGCTATTTTAGGCAGCGGCCCCTTATCTTATTTCCCACCATCCCATGGCGTAAGGCTTGCTAATATCAGCTTTATTCAATCCACGTTGTGCCTTCATTTTATTACACATTACTCTGAGTTGGGGTCAGCCAATAAAACTGAACAGGGGAGGTTGAGAAAATGTGCAACAGCATGATGGTATGTCCTTAGCTATTACAGGAAACCTAGTGATGCTTTTAGCTAAATATGCGTAAACCTCTAGTTCTCTACTAGCATGATGTCTTTGCTCACAATCAACACTCTGAGGAGAAGGTCCGAATCATCAGAACATTGAAGAAATGACAAAAGACTGAGTGTTGCACATTTGAAGGACAAAAATTCGAAGATAGTGATAGAAGTATTACTATTGACTGGGCACTGAAATGTCTCCTCCCGTATTATAAAACAAAATGAGGTCACAAGAATGAAAGAAACACAAGGTAAAAGAGATGCCCCTTTTCTTTGTGCTGTCTAATGTTTCAAATGCAGAAAGCTGCTGAGTGCCTTTACTTGTTCTTCATGGTGTTTATTCATTTTTGAAATATGATCTACCAATTTTGTCTTCTCCTGCTGGGAGACCAGCACGAAACCCATTAACTCATACAGCCATTGGGGCAACAAGGTGAGTTTTTCTTAAACACTTTGATCTCCAAGCCCTAACTTGCCTTCAAACGTTAAGAACTTACTCTGTGTTGACAGTACATGGCAGGAAGACAAATCTCACACATGCTTCCACAACATGTGACCGTAAAAAAGTTAGCATGAATAGTCCATTCACTTATTCAGCTTTATGGCAGGGGATCCACTTTTGCACAAGTTAATAAGCACATTCTTCTTTAATCTAAAGAAAATTGAAGCACCCTTAATGCTTCTTTGCTGATTATAATTGGGGCTATCTGGTCATACAAAGTTGAGAGGGTTTTAGAGAAGAGAAAATTACCAATGAGTCAAGGCTCATTTAGAGAAAATTGCATGCTTGCTGATTTTTACCCAAATTACTTTTCCCTCTTGGTGATCAGAATCCATCTCTAGCATTTCTGTTCATCCAAAAATTCACTTAGTGACTTCAGAGAAGAACCGGCACCTAACCTGACTCTAAGGCAGCAGTTCTCAACCTGTGGGTCGGGACCCCATTTGGGGTCGATCGACCATTTCACGGGGGTCGCCAAGCAAGGCTGTCCGCCATTTTTTTGGTCCATTTTTTCCCCCTTTTCTGGTGGGTGCCTTACCTCCCTTGGGCTGGGCCAGCTGGTGGTCGGCCTGCTCCGTCTCTGCCGCTTGCCTGCTACGCCTCTGCCGGCGCAGGGGGCGGAACCACGCATGTGCAGCGCTCCCGGGCAGGGAAAGTCCTCGACTTACGACCGGTTTAGTCCTCGACTTACGACCGGTTTAGTCCTCGACTTACGACCGGTTTAGTCCTCGACTTACGACCGGTTGGGGGTCGTGGCATTAAAAAGGTTGAGAACCACTGCTCTAAGGGCTTCTAAGATTTTCTTCTAGGATTCAGAATTTTTTGGAGATAACTATATATTTTTGAGCTTGTGTTTTAGAACCCTGTATCTCCACCTGGCCAATTCTAGGAATTTGAAAAATGAATTCAGTAAAGTTATAAATTGTACAGAGACTCAAACAAACACAGGGTGCATGTAGCTTTAATGGGAACTGCTTGCCTGGTGTCTGGGTAGGTTCCCAAAGTAGAAATTTATGTCCAGAATTAGACTGGTGAGGAAGCCACAATTCAAAACTCACTTTTCTTTTTATCTAAGTGTCCAATGAAAGAAAGGGGCAGACCAGTATCTGGTTCATCCATGTATGCATCTAAACAATTTTGCTGTTGTACTACGTGTTACTTGTTCAAAATGCAATTCCATCCTAAAGATCCCCACCTCATTTCTGTAACTTAATTTCTTTGCTGTACAGAAAGGAAAATGGGGATCAGGGAGGGAGGAAAGAGAGGAGGTCAGTAAAAACTTCTAAAAAAAAAATCCCAAAGTCTTGTCTACTAGGAATCTTATACCCTACAATTTTACAATGATGGGGTGTGAAGCTTGCTTCCTCTCAGTGCACCTTGGATAGTGCGACGGCGTGAACTAAATGAACTAGCACCTTCTGGCAGCCAGGCTACTCTGTAGATTTTCCTGGCTTTCAAAATACATGGTAATGAAAACAAAAACAAAAAATGGACCTTTTCAGGCCCAAATGACAAGAGAGATTGGGAATATTATTTGAATTTGCCAAATCAATGTCAAAACGAAAGCCAAATAGCTTGCTGAACATCCAGTCATAGGAAGACATATAAATGACTCCACAAAAATGTTGCCAGACTTTGAACTATCACAGCAGCAATGGACAATCCTGACTAGGTTTTGCATCTCACACGGCATCTGCTGGGACTCTGTATAAATGGAGCACAATATCCTCCCCTCAGTGTGACCGCAGAGTCCCACCTCAAACTGTAGGTCACATAGTGCCCAGCAGTAAGCTGAAGGCATATACCAGTCCAGTATCTGATTTTTTAAAATATAAATGATACTATGCTTCAAAGGTTAGATGGCCTAGAGACATTGGTATTTGAACACAGATCATTTTAATATTTATATTTTATTGTGTTTTATTAATCTAGATGAAATGTTACTATATATCACTAGTCCATATATGATATGCCATAAGTACATAAATAAATCCACAGGGATCAAAAAAAGAAAAGAAAAAAGAAAATAAAAAGAATATCCTGCCACCAGAGGCAATATGAAAATGAAGGCTTAAAAACTTAGTAATACCTTTAAGGACTCATCAGTAACTTCGGTGGGATTTTTCATAAAGAGTATGCCCAGGATCTTAAGCTGACAAAAGCAGTTGCAGAAGTCTTAATATTTTACACTTTTGAATTTCAATGTACACTTCACCACAATGGGCCTAGCTTAAAAACCCTTAAATAAAACATATAAAATGCTAGATGAATAATACGGTTGTGACAATGGGGGATTAAGACGAACTGCCGGAGCAAAGCACCTTATGTAAGTTGCAGAAAGAAGCAAATAATAATAATGATGATAACAGAGGATGCAGAGGGAAGGATATAAAAAAAATAAATTAAATTAAATTTAGATTAAAAGTAAATAAAAATCAAATCAGATAATAATAATAAAAATAATAAAGAAATTAAAAAGAAGATAAACAAAACCACTGGGTTTTTTTTTATGTTCCTATGATACTGGGATAATAGCTGCAAAAGTAGAGGTGAGTCCATATGGCAGATTTTTAATGTAAGGTATGGAAACAGTCTTTCATATCCTTCATTCCTAACTCCTTGGTTCATTACAGCCCGCCCGCCCACCCACTGCATGGGAAATCTCTCCTATTCTTCACTCAGCTGATGTTCTCAGTGGGGAAAAAATCCATTTATTATTTTGCAGGGAAGGGAGGGGTGAAGTACCCTCCCTTTCCCACATTCACACATACTGCATTGTGGGGGCCAAAGAACTGATGATCTTGGCCTCTATTCATTAAAATGCTCTCTAAAACCTCTTACATCAAAACAAAACAAAACTATTTGCTGTCAAATAAAAGTTGATGAGTTTGGGAAAAGCAGTTGACTTGCTGAACTTACCCAACCACACCCAAGGAATATTTAATGTTTCTCATCTCTCCGTGTTATTTTTCCGTTGCACTAGAAAGCAGATATTGTCCAATCCTTTTATACCGGCCAAAAATAGCAAGAGGAATTAGGGGTATCAGATCTTGACTGCAAAAATCTGGAAGACTACGACATGAACTCATAGTTCAGTGTTCCTCAACCTTGGCAACTTGAGGATGTCTGGACTTCAACTCCCAGAATTCCTCAGCTAGCATGGCTGACTGGAATTCTGGGAGTTGATATCCAGACATTTTCAAGTTTCCAATATTGAGAAACGCTTGAAAGAGATACAGAAAATGTTCACTTTGCTATCATCTAGTGCCGTGGTGGCGAACCTATGGCACGTGTGCCACAGGTGGCACGCAGAGCCCTCTCTGTGGGCATGTGCCATCACCCCAGTCCTAGGCCTTCAGTCCCATCCATGAGCAACCTGCATCAAAATCTCCCCGGGCAAGTGGCTTTTTAAGTTGGGTTTTATAAAACCTTTTCGCTTTAGGCCTCCGCCGCCGTGTGCAAAAAAATAATAATCAATCAATCAATTTCAACTTCTCGCAGGAAAAAAAAGATCTCACAAAGTTGGAATTGATTGATTGATTGAACTTTATTTTTTTTTTTGCACATGGCAGCGGAGGAAGTGACGCATTGGATCTGGAAAGAAGGTGCTGCGTGGGGGTGGAGGGGAGTAGCGGGAGCAGGGCGCTCCATGCGAGGGGTGGAGCGGGGCCTGTGCATGGGGTAGAGAAGCAACGTGGCAGCGCTAGCATGGTGGTAGACCAGTTGCTTCCCTCCCCCTGCCAGACACCTGCCGAAGCCATGTAGGGTAGGTTGCCACGCCCGCCCCCACCCAGATGCCCTCGCCTCCCCCAAGCGTTTTTTTTTACTAACCTGCCTTTCAGCTGCATTCTGTTTCTCCATTTGCTTCTCAGCTTTCGCCAGGTGTTTGTGGGACTATCGGTAAAAAAAAAAGTTCCATCAGACTTTCTAACTTCTTGAGATCTTGTGAGAAGTTAGAAAGTCTGATGGAACTTTTTTTTTTTACCGATAGTCACACAAACACACAGTGAAGGCTGAGAAGCGAATGGAGAAACAGAATGCAGCTAAAAGCTATTGCAAAATTTTGAATGTTCTCTCTCAGCTGCCTCTTGCCTAGATTAGCAAAGGGCCAACTACTAAACCATCCTTTCTTTCTTCCAATTTCCTCTCATCTAGATATACAACTTTGATTATTCCCAGCATCTTCAGCCCTTTTCAATACTGCATCCTGAACTGAATCTTGAATCCTGAATCCATCAAAGGAATGGATCATTTTAAAATGATTTATTCCTTGGCTTAGCTTACTGCGTGCTGTTATTCTGCAGGATGCAATGGCTGAATTAGGGCTGCTACAGTACAAAATAATGCCATGTTCTGAAGTGATCTGGAGGGATATAAAAAAACATAAAAGTACAATACTTCATTTAGGGAAAAGATTGGCTTTAAAAAGCCTCCTAGTTAATATTTAGCCCCCAAACAGAATGAATTCATGTACGAAGGACTTGCTCTTCTGTTTTATGGCCTGAAATGCAGTCTTATGACTGAATACTTGATCATGAAAGACAACTGGGAGGATCTGGATTTAGTTTCTTTAATTCCTGAAATCTTTAGTTTCTAAGACTTAGCTATATATGGTAGGATAAAAACATCCAAAGTATGTGTAGTTAATTTATTGGCCTCTCTGCAAGATGATGGGCATAATGTCAGGATTGAGTCCTACCCTTTTGAATATACTGTTACTCCTGAATTGATCCATGCCCCTTTCTTCTGATATGTATTTATTAGATTTATGTGCCATCCTTCTCATCTGATACGTGGTTTTATGTTCTTTTGAAAAATTGCATGTTGATTATGAAGAATTGGTTTATGATGTCACAAACTCCAGAATAAATTTATGTAACTTTTTCTTTATTATCTTTGTGTGATAAAGCATCTGACTAGAGACTGATTCAGCAGCTGACTCTACAGATCCATAAGACAGATACTGGGCTTTTCTAATAAGAAAATGAGTCAAGATGTTGGCTAATACAAGCTAGAGGCCAAGCACGGCTACATTACTAGCTTGAAGAGTCTATAGAATTTTAAGAGAAAAGGAAGTGGCATTAGACCCTCTCCTTATTGAACTGGGATTTCCTGCTAATCCTGAATGCGAAATATACTAGCTCTGTTTCAGAGCAGCTGTCTGAAAAAGCCACAGGGAGGGAAAAAGACCTCTCCTTGTCACCGTGTTGAAATAAGGCGACATCAAGTGCTTCAGTTAATAGCTCGAGTTTACAAGAGAAGAAACAGCTCTATTGAGTCAAAAGAAATGGTTGCCTCTTCCTGTCTTTTTTCATGAGTAGAACAATGACTATCTAACATGAATAGAGCTTAATAATGCATGGGACTTAATAATGCATAACTCGGCAGACACCTTGCGCTCATGCTATTCAGTTCATTTACAGGCGTCACCAGAAACTGAATCTCCCATGTAGCTGCTTATCCCCCAACTCTGAAAAGCACTAAAATAATGTAACTCTATTTGCTTTTGACATGATTTATTTGTAAAGTCTGGCTGGCAGAGGAGAGATGCTGATGCTAACAACAACGGAGCAGAAATTTATTCTTTCTCCTACTTCACTAACCATTCCAACCACACTCGTACACATTTACTGCCTCTCTCACACAATAGCCACTGAGTGCAGGGCAACCGATTCTCTGGAGTTGTGAAGTTGTGATTGTTTTGCCCTACATCGTGTTTTTGCTTTGACGGCACCAGTGGGTCAGGGCCTCCGTCACCCTCTGAATACCGACAGTCCTATTCAGCTCGGAAGACAATTCTCTCAGCAAGGGGTAAAAAAACAAGAGAGGGAAAAGAGGAATCTCTTTCAGGATTGAGAAGGGTGGCGAAAGGCGAAGAAAGAAGAAGCCTGCCCCCGCCCACCCCAGATGAGAAGCTAGACCCTGAGAAAAAAAGAAAATAACTCAATACATGATACACGTCAATAGATAGTGCTCAGAGCTTTCTGCTACATTGGTCAATTTAAGCCGCTCTCTTTGTTGTGACAAAAGACCTCTGTACACAAGCAATGTTTTGCCTGACCAACTTGTTCAATGAGCTGTGATTTATACACAGGATACAGATAGCCAGTGTGAAGGTACAAACCTGTTTCTCTTGCCTCTCCACCCATTGCCCACCCCAGAGTCTTCTTCTTGTTTTCAGCTAGTTTCAGCCTGAGGTTAAGAGAACTGAGAATGCTGATGTCACCATGATTAGAACCCCAGGGCCATTGTAGACCAGGATGAAGAAACACGAAACTTCAAGGCAAGAACCTCTTGCAGTGAAAAACCAATAGAAACTGTAATGGGGCAAGAAAGGCTTGGGAAATTAGACAGTCTCCAGCTTTCCTGGAGTCAATGACTTAAGTTAGCCTTTGTGAAAGGGAAAAGAATAATTGCCCAGACTAAATGACAACAATGCTGGCTAGACATACAAAAGGCTGCCATAGTTCTGTTCTACAATACAGAGACACACCATCCGCATATTGTGCAAACCATTTCACAAGTTAAATACATTTTGGCTAACGACCTACCAGTTGGTTATGTGTTGGTTTTATTTCTGATTAATGCATACATTATTTGTGTGTGTGTGACTGAGTGTATTTGTATTTGAAGACATTTTCTTAAATGCACATTTTAAACATATTTTCTCACCATGTATACATTTTTGAACAATAAGTACCAGATTAATCTTTTTCACCCAAATAGTGAAAAAGAGGTACTGAAAGATAAAGATCTTTTTTGGACAAAACCCTCCCATACCCCAAATTAAAGTCATGGCATTAGATTTATGGTTGCAAAAAGTTTAAGAGAAAAAAGTTGTCTACAAGTTATGGATCTGGAGATGGTTACTAAGAATATTATAGACGGGTGTTTTTCAAACTTAACAATTCTTAAGATGTGTGGACTTCAGCCCTCAGAATTCCCCAGTCAGCGTGTCTACAGATCTTGAAAAACACTGGTATAGACTATAAGACAAACCAGTCAATTTATTCTAAACCAAAAGAGATGGGTTCTGAAATAAATAGAAGCTTTGCATATATCATATGAACAGCTAATAATATTTTGAGAAGAAGGAAAAGAAAAGTTCAGATGGATGGGCAGGACCAATGATATTGCTTCAATGTCCTTGGAAGTATCATCATCTCTTTTTTTTAACTGAAAAGCATTTATTCATACAGTCATCAGGAGTCAAAACTGATTTAGGGCACCCAATTCATCATATGTTATGGTACCACTTTGCAGCTGAGAACTCCACCACAAAATTCATAGAAAATCTGAAGGATAACTATGTTCTGACTAGCATATTAGTCTGAGAGATACAACTTGGGGTTCAATTTGAGAACAAAATCCTCAAATACCCCAAATCTGATCACATGGTGCTCCATCTAGAGCCAACCCCTTGGTCACCATTACTCTTTCCCTAGTTGGCCAAAGATAGCACTGTCTTTATCCAAATAGGCTCAGCCAATTAAATTAAAGACACTGAGCTTGTCAGATGGACATCTAATAGCTTGGACTTGAGACCTGAGCAACAGGATGAGCTCCCATTACTCGCCCCAGCTCCTGCTTGTCTCCCACTTTGAAAGCATGCAAATACGAGTAGATTAATAGGTACCACTTCGGTGGGAAAGTAACAGTGTTTTGTACTTCGACATATGGTCATAATGGCCAGATGACCACAGAAATGTCTTAAGACAAAGCTAGCTCCCTCGACTAAGAATCGGAGATGAGCATAGCCTCCTAGAGTCACTAAGACTTTCAACTGTAAAGGTAACACCGATGAACTAAGAGATAATTGAGAATGAAGGAGGGGGAAATTCTATCTTCATTTCTCACAAAGGATTCTTTACAGAATGAACCATTATAGGCTGAATTAAAACAGGATTAAATCAAGGTGGATAAAAGTCACTCTTCTTCCCCAAACTCTCTCTCTCTCAGACCTGAAGCAGTACACATAGTTTATTTGATGGCTTAGATATGAATTATTTTAATCTGCTGTTTTTGATCCAGATTACGCATAACATCTGTTTCCCCTTGACTTATTTGCAGAGATTTACAGCTGGCTCTTTTGACTTAAAAAAAAACCTGGAGATACTGCTACAAACTGTTACAGTGGGATAGGGTGGAATTAACACACACGGAGAGAAACACAAAAATACACACATACAGTTTTTTTTAAAAAAAGATGCCAGTATAATCCTTGGCAAAGAGATATAGCATTCCTTCTTGCCCAAATCCTCTTTGTCAATGTTTCTATATTTTATAGCAAACCTCCTCTAGCCCACAGCTCAAAAATCTGCAAGGGAGCATTAGAACGGCCTTCTCCAGCAGTGTTATCATTCAGAAAAAAAATGAGATTGTATGAGTTTTAATATTTAAGAGGCTTTTGGACCTTGGTTTGCCCTCTTCATATTGCTTTCTTCTCCACCAATTCGACCTGTAAGTTCAGAGATCATTGCCTAATAACTAAAAGCAGACCAGAATTTCACATTACAAAAATACTAGGCTGACATTTTTCATTTCACATTCCCCCTTTTCCCCCCATGCTACCTCTTTCAACCAATCACATGTTCAAAGAGTATTAGAGTATTTATTTGTTTGCTCCCATCAAGCAGTATGGAAAAAGAAATGTCTCTTAGGGGAGGGAAGAGTTCCTATTTTGGGGGTGGATGGGGTTAACTTAGTGTTTGTTCTACTCTATGATTTCCTCCATGGCTTAAGCCTACAAACATCACAGACCAAGTTCACTACATGCGTATGTGTCTAGGACAATATACATCTGTGTCCCCCACTGCCTCAGAAAGTATTCAAATATTACAAGGAAGCAGGAAAAAGAGAAATAAGCTGAGTTGGTTCTGCTTACTTCCCACTTCTAAAATAGTGTTTAAAGGGGAACTTGTGGATCTTACCTGTAGCAAGACTTACAATTTCCCACAAACTGGGATTGTGTATTCTACCTCTTGACATGTCAAGGACAGAGAAGGAAGACAAACATTCCAAATGGATGTGAAGGACTTGGAAATGACCAAATGTTCCTTTAGAGCTGCCCAGGGTGATTATTATGGTTGGTTGTATAGTCAGCCAGATGTTTAGACTGGATTTGGCATTTTTATCCACCTACTGAGTCCTTCCTAAGGACCTGGTGTTGATATTTCACGGGGTTAAAGGCAACATTGCAGATGATCACAGTGATTAATGATGATGATACATTCCATTGGAATATGGTGCAAAATACAAGGAACTTATTCCCCACTGTTTCAATAATGCACTTCATCAATCATAGTTTTAGGTGCAAAACTAAAGTAAATGTGTGCCTGAATGTATTATGTCGATATCATCATCACCATCATCATCTAAAATATTCAAAAACATCCTGAATCATTTTTAAAAACATAAAATATAGAACAGTAATTTAAAAACATCATTAAAACAAATGCAGCAATAAGAGGGGAGAAAGAAAAGAGACATTTGTCTTCTTTTTCTCCTTCCTTCCACCTTTCTGACATTACAGCTTTTTTCAGAGAGGGAGATTTTTTGCAATATCTGTCCAAGTTGGATAACTTGAATGTGGTCATTTCTGCCCTAAGTGAGAAGGTTGATTTGTCCGAAGATCCATTTGTTTGTTTTCTTAGCTATCCACAGTATTCTCTAAATCAAAGTTCAAAAGTGTCAATGCTCTTTCTAACCTGCTTCTTCACACACCAACTCTGCTTCCATAGAGTGTCATGCAGAATACCATGGCTTGCATGATTCTGATGGTTGCAGACACACCCCCTTTAGTCCTACTTATAAAAGTAATGCTCTTCCTAAATTTATTTTAGCAGGAGGCAGCAAGACGTCTGGCTACTGGCATGTGAAAGGAGAGGAGAAACTTACAGCAGCATTGCCCAAATTTATGATAGCTAAAGCACACATAAAAGTCTAATAAGGATTACCTGCATCACAGGTAGCCTACAGTTCACTTTCCCTAGTCTGTTCTGATAGGCCAGGGGAAGGATTCAGAGCAGCGATCCATGCAGGAATGCCCCAAAAGAGACCTTTTTGCTGTATCTTTTGCACTGTATTCATTAAATGAGTCAGTTGCTTCCACTTTTTATAAGCGATAAGAAGAAGGTAAGGCCAGCATATTAATCCATGCAGAGAAGCAATATAAAGCTTCCTCTGAAGCTAACTTGAGCTTCGGATAGCACAAGGACAGTAGGCATCTTATTGGTTTAAAACTATACATTTTTCACTGAAAATAGAATGAAGGATTTTACTCTTTAATCTCTGGTGGTGTAATAACCTATCCGAGGTGCTTATTGGTTTGAAGTAATTTCTATGCACCAAAGTATTCTAATGGTCTAGTCTATTTTGACCTACCCAAACTGGTCATTTGGGCCTTCCGAATAGGAAGAACTGTTAAAAATCTCCCTATGGGAACCCAAACAAATGGAATTATTTGGTTTTCATTCTTGAGAATCTTTACTGCCTTTTACTACTCATACTGAAATCCATGGAATATTCATGCTAAAATCCAGGGCCTGCGGATTAAAGGAATTTTGAAGTCCAGTGCCATACAATAGAAAACTAGTGTGGTAGAAGCACTAACAACATCCCCAAACCTGATGCTGTCAAAATAAGTTTGGAATAAAACAGTGGGCTAAAATGTGGACTTGATATGTGAGCTCAGTAAATGTTTATATGAAAGGATTTGGTTGGTTAGTTGCTTAGTTGGATAGTTAGTAGAGATGTTGATCTAACTGAGGAACCACTTGAAGTACTTAAGTCAAGTTCTAAGAAGAACTTGGCTTAGATAAGCTATATATTTGAAAATTAAAAAGGGCCGTGGTAAATTAGAAGGAAGATGGCCCTTTTTTGTTTAATTATGTTTAATTGTTGTAGGATATCTTTTATTAACAATAATTTTGGGGCCATTGCTTTATTGATCAGTGTACTGTATCTTTATCACTCACTCTGAGATAATATGAAGACTAATATTACCCTGGATAAAGATTTAAAGCTAAATCACCTTGCCAGTTGATGTCTATTATTGATAGAGGAAAAGATTTTCTTCCATGGGTTTTTAATTTGGGGGGTATGCTAACAAGCAAATAATTGCACATACAACATAGAATAACAGAATTGGAAGGGACCTTGGAGGTCATCTAATCCAATCCCCTGCTCGAACAGGAGAGTCTATACCATTTCAGAACAATGGCTATCCAGTCTCTTCTTAAAAGCCTCCAATGATGGAGCACCCACAACTTCTGAAGGCAAGCCGTTGTACTGGTTAATTGTTCTCACCGTTAGGAAATTTCTCTTTAGTTCTAGGTTGCTTCTCTCCTTGATTAGTTTTTATCCATTGCTTCTTGTCTTGCCTTCTGGTGTTTCCGAGAATAGGGTGACCCACTCTTCTTTGTAGTAGCCCCTCAAATATTGGAACAGTGCTATCATGTCATCCCCTAATCATTCTTTTCACTAGACTAGCCATACCCAATTCCTGCAATCATTCTTCATATGTTTCAGCTTCTAGCATTGCATTTTTTGATAGCACAATTATGCATATGCACATGTAATAAGTGCTTCCAAGTATTTTATTTATTTATATTTAAACTTCTATGCCGCCCTTCTCCCCAGAGGGACTCAGGGCGGCTTTAACATTAGCACATTAGTCTATATAACTTTATACAAGAGAGAGCTATGATGATGTAATGCATTCACAAATTTCTTGTGCCTCATTATATTTCATATTATTACGGTATGTATCTACAATAATGCTTCCCCCCCCTCTTAAATTACTCTACCCCTTGTGATTTGTAGCAAGGCATGTATTTAAATGGGTAGGAACAACCTTTTTTCATATATACTAAGATATGCCACTGTTTTTGTCACTCCACATATTTCTGTCTTTGCTTAATAGTTGGGTCATTCATCCATGGTTTAATTAAAGGATATGTATACAACCAGCATTTGAACTGTGTTATTTACAGCCTTTTGGGTTTGGCCAGAATTTGGGATTGAGCAAGCAAGAATACTGTTATAGTTAAGGGGAAACATGTCTAATATTTAAAAGCTCTTTCAAAATCAAGAAGAACTTGACATGACTTTAAACACAGGCCCAAATAATAGTTACTTAGGGGATAGATGGGACTTGTTTCCACCCTGATTCATTGGTTCTCGTGGCTGAATACTAAATTAATAACAATGCAAAACATGAATTTTTCCAGATTCAGAAGTTTCATTCTTTGCAGTCTTACAAGACTGACATCAGGCAGTTTTAAAAAAACAGTGCCAAAAATGGAAAAATGTGCTATAAAACTCACTTCAGGTTGAAAGTCTGACACTGTCTATTTAATTTTACTTTAAGTAGATTGAAAGCTAAAAATATTGAGCAGTTTATACTTTCTAATTGGGTTTAGAATAAGAGAATGAAGAGTTGAAGAGAATGGATATTATATGTGATGAATAGGCACTGATAATCGAATTTCTATATATTTTTGTACTTTTTATTTGGTTTCTGATTTATTGTTATGTATTAATAATCTGCATTCTGATTAGATTCAATTGACTGAAGCTACAAAGGAGTAAGCAGTATTTTGGCTTTGTTAGATTTGCAATCAGCATACACGAGAAAGACAATGGTAGACTATAACATTTCTAGGTTTGAACTGAAACGTCTTTTGGTGAAATTTTCCAATCCAGCCAAAAACTGACTAGCAAATAAATCTCTCATTTTATGGAGATAATAAAACTGGGCAACTACCCCAAACTTTCAATACAGGCAGTCCTCGACTTACGACAGTTTATTTAGTGACTGTTCAAAGTTACAACGGCACTGAAAAAAATGATTTATGACCATTTTTCACACTTAAAACTGTTGTAGCATCCCCCATGGTCACGTGATCATAATTCAGACGCTTGGCAACCGACTCATGTTTATGACCGTTGCTATGTCCCAGGGGGGTCACGTGATCACCTTTTGTGGCCTTCTGACAAGCAAAGTCAATGGGGAAACCAGATTGATTTAACAACCGTGTTGCTGACTTCACAACTGCAGTGATTCACTTAACAACCATGGCAAGAATGGTTATAAAATGGGGCAAAATTCACTTAATAACTGTCTTACCTAGAAACAGAAATTTGGGGCTCAATCATGGTCGTTAAGTTGATGGCTACCTGCACAGCCTTTTTTTTCCTGGAGTTCAATGAGATCTACATATAATAATATTGTCGCTTCCCATTTTTGCCACAAAGTAAATTTGTGATGGAGACTGGACTGAAGATTTGTGGCTAGTCTGAAGTTACTTATAGTGAATTTCCATAGATGAGGGTGTACTTGAGTTTAGATGTTCTTAATTCTCCTTACCTTAATTTTACACCATACTGGTGTAGAATAGTACAGTTTTTTTAATAAATGCAAAGAATCAATAAAGCTTTCATGAGCATCTGGTTTTCTTTTTAGGGCAACTGAGGTTGAAACAAGAATTACATAAATAACAGTGGGGAAGCATAGTCAATAGAAGAGTTGGTCATTTCAGATAATTTGTTAAAAGTACTGATTGCTAAAAAAAAAAAAAAAACCCAGAGAAAAATGACTCCACATTTAAAAATGTACATTGGCTTTTCCTGTCTGAACAATTTTAAGTAAGGGAATCACATGTTCATCACCAAAGAATTAATTGATTCAGCTGTTGTCTACTCAGATGATTTTCAAGAACTTCCCCCTCCCTCCCCCAAAATAAAAGCTATATAATCAATCTATGTTTTAGTGCAAAGAGGTTTTGCCTTCAAAAGCACGCTAGAGGATCTTGAAAATAAAAGGTAAAACACAAAAGTATTTTGTAGTATGTGAGAAACCGCTTTAATTTACAACACTACAGTATAAGGGATGACTTTATTCAGAGAACATTTTTGTAAAGGGATCGGCAGCACAAGCTTTGTGCACAAGCACAAGCTTGATATTAATAGTCATACAGGAAAATAATTTCCAGTGCATGTATAAAGAAAAAAATCAATTTATATCAATCAAATAAATATGTAATATGGAGGCTGTTTCAGTTCAAGAACCATAGGGCACACGTTTTCATTTTCGTTGACATGTATTGTGAGAGCCAGGAAAGTCTTCAGAACAGTCTGACTGGGTGGAACTAGAAAACTGGACTTCCAGGCATAGGAAGACATATAAATGACCCCACAAAAAAAAAAGTCACAGGCTTTGAACTACCATGTCAGCAATGGACAATCTTCAATAGGATTTGTACCTCATACGGCATCTGCCGGGATTCTCTGTATAAATGGGGCACACCATGTTTCCCCAATCAGAAAATAAGCCCTTGAATGATTTTTCAGGATGCTCATAATATAAGCCCCACCCCAAAAATAAGCCCCAGTTAAGATTGGCAGCCAGATGGGTGCATTTAGTACCTTATTTCCCTGAATATAACTGGATAAAAAAGCCCTAATGCGTCTTTTGGAGCAAAAATTAATATAAGACCCAGTCTTATTTTCAGGGAAACACGGTAGTATCCTCCCTTCAGTGTGACTGCGGGTCCTACGTCAAACTGTAGATCACATCGTGACTGGCTATAAGCTGAGGGCTTATACCGGTCTAGTATCTGATTTTTTTTAAATATAAACCAAGGGGTCTTCAAACTTGGCCCTTTTATGATTTGTGGACCTCAACTCCCAGAATTCCTCAGCCAGTGTGCCTGGCTGAGGAATTCTGTGAGTTGAAGTCCACAAGTGATAAAAGGGCCAAGTTTGAAGACCCCTGGCCTAGACACTGATATTTGAACATAGATCTGTTTAACATTTATATTTTATTGTCTTTTATTAATCTAGATGAAATGTTAATATATATTGCTAGTCCATTTCTGATATAACATATGCTAAATAAATAAATTAGGCACAAGTACTAGAAATCTTGAGTGGTAGTTTAACCACGAATGCAGCCAGTCAGCCAGCCACCATATAAAAGCAAATCTCTGGGTTGCAAACTGACAATTTTCTTTGTCTCTTCTATAATCTCAGTGGGAAGCATGGGAAAGAGACGTGGCAATTCCCCTTTTGCCACTGCTGTACTATACTTGGAAAACCAAAGAAGGGAGCAGTGGAGGTCACCGTAAAGGAAAAAGACATCTTCAGCCAAGCTTTTGTGGTGTGCTAAATGGTTCCTGTTGCCCATCCCGACAAAACCCAGCCCAGCCACAGATACAAGTTGTTTCTGAATGGGCAAAAAAGCCAGGATGCACCTCTTTGTATGGAGGTGCTTGACCCCGTTATTGATGACAAGGAGCTGCAAAAGGCTGATGCAAGTTGGGGAGAGTCCATGAAACAAAGACACAGAGGATATAATGGGCCCTGTCAACAACCTCCCGGGAAGGCCTGTGTTACTTTAGAGCTGCTGTTTGCAGTTTGCTGATGTAATTCCTGGTCCTCATTAACTCAGTGTGGGAGTACATTAACCTCTTTTTCCTGAAGTGAGGGCTGATAGATTATAGGGAGGGGAACAATGCCTACCAGAGTAAATGGGCAGATCACCATCATGCAAAATGGGGCAGGATTGGAAGTTTTAACTGCCAGACTTTGATAATCCCCCAATGGGTGTTAATTAACAAGAAGGAGACAAGGCGAGTTATTACAATGGGGCCTTTTTCAGAGTCTTGCTAAAATGACAATGCAGGAGAGGCAATGAAGGGACTGTAGTGGATCTGCTCATCTTGTATTCCACACTGATCATTATAGGACAGGGGTCTTGAAACTTGGCCCCTTTGTGATTTGTGGACTTCAACTCCCAGAATTCCTCAGCCAGTGTGCCTGGCTGAGGAATTCTGGGAGTTGAAGTCCACAAGTCATAAAAGGGCCAAGTTTCAAGACCCCTGTTATAGGATCTGAAGTACCTCACACACCTCACATCCGTGCTCCATCTTTACAAGGTTTCCATATTTAATAGGTGCTGGAAACTATTTTCACCTAAAGAAGGTTAAAAAGAAGGTTCTGATGAGACATTTCGTAGACCATTTGCTGAAAATAATATCACAACAATAGAAAAAAGGTTTTTTTTAATACTATTCTAAAGAAATCTGCAGAATAAACAAATAGAGCTATGCTGGGTTGAATCAAGGCTAAACCACATGCATTTAAAATTGCTCTTCAGAGTCTGCTGTGGCCTGTGAATGCTGCTGTGTAATGGACCCACAAGGATTTAGCAGGCACTGCTTGGTATGTTTGCCTCCCACTATGAAGGAATGGACTTGAAAGTTCAAAAGTTTCCATCATGATGGGCAAGGCAGAGGTGAGGCGAGAAGGCCGAGAGATCTGCCTTTTTTAATATCCATATTAAAATATTAAAACCATATTGAATGTTCATATCCATATGGTCCATGTGGGTCATGTGTCCATTACAAGCCACAATGACATCACATGCATCATGTCATTTGCACGATGACACCCATAATGCACATGATATCACTTGCCCTTCCTGTGAAAGCCACGAATTTCCAAATGTGGTACCTTTCAGATATTCTGGTCTATTCTGGTCAGCAATATACGGTAAGTAAGGATAACTGTAGTTCAAAACAGTTGGAGAGCAAATGTTGCAGAAAGCTCCCATGGAATGAAATCTACAAAGACCTAACTAGCGTCTTGTCTCAGGCTAATGCATGTTCATTTAAAGAGGTGAGGTGAAGAATAAGAGATTCCATGTTGAGATAACCCATAAACTACATTTGGAAAAGAATTTAGAAAATATCGTGTTAATCTACTACACAGAGACCAGTTTCATCACACGGCTTTTTTTCAATCCATCATTAAAGAGATGAAATTTTTTTCACTGGATTTCTCTACCTTCGCTGCCAAGAACTAAAAAGCACCTAATTAGTTAAGATAACTTGCTTTCCCCAAGCTCCTGTATATCTCTAAAAGGAACTCCTAGGCAATTCCCAGCAGGCTGGGGATTCTAAGACACTTCAGCTAGTTATTTGCAATCCAAGCCACGTCATTTACTATCATTTAAGATGATTCGCCACCTCCTGCTTGGAGGAATTTATAATCAAAATGTTTAAAGAGGGAGAGTCAGAAAGATTTGATAAACTCGGCACTTCCACATAAGGCAGTAGTTCAAAAGTGGCCCAGGAGCTCTGTAACCATGTCATGTCATCTCAGCGGGTTCCATCCCAGCTCCTAGGCCACTGGTCTTTGAAAAGGAAAGACTGTTCAGTTTGTTCTCATAGGAATCACTAGGATTTTGATTTTATATTTTGATAAAGGCATACAGTACAGGGCTTGCATGGGGGAGGGAGGTACAAGCCATTTATTTTATTTCTCCTTTGCATGAGGAGATGAGAGTGCTTTTATTATCCTTCAGGGCAAAGCAATTATTTTGTACTCCTTGTTTTCATGTTTTAAAGTCAGCAGGCTGGACAATGTTCCCAGATTGTTTTCACGCTGCACTTGAAGGACTGGGGGGAATGGAAGAGTTTCAATGTTTTCCCAACGCCCACATTTATGTTTACTTTTCTTTTTGAGTCATTGGGTTTTTTTTTATTGTGGAAAAAAGGCTTTTCCAGAATGGCTTACAAAGAAAAGTTATATTCTTAATTCTCGCCTATACACCAGAGAAATCAAGGATTGAACCTGAGATTTTTACTGTATATGCCAAACCTGTTGATGTAGTCCTTCCTCTATTACTTTAGTAAATCAACCCACCATTTCAAACCAGGTTAAATTTCAGAATAAGTTCAAAGAAGCAAGCAAAAAAGCAAGTCAGCAAGACAGAATTCTTCCAGGTCTTATGAAATGAACGCAGAATTCTCACACCTTGCATTATAAGTGAAGAAACATGTAGCCATAAGTTGGCTATTCCAAATTTTGAAAATATAAAAAACATTTGGTGGTAAGCACTAAATACAAGATTTTAGAATGCAAGGCCATAATCAGCTCAGTAATTTTCACATATCACATATCACACATCACCTTCTAAATTATTAGATGTAGGCCCATGAAATTCAGTGGGTTTCTGAGGGAATTAATGAAACTTTGCAGAACATCTTATGAATCCTAGATAAAAGTGCTGCAGGGTTGTACAACAATGATCATTTCTATTCTTCGCACAGTCTCGTTCTACAAGCATGCTTAAGTAGGAAATATCCCCAGTAAAAAACTGAAGAAAAAGGTATAATAACTACCAGATCCTGAAGTTGAATCAGAAAATATAGGCCCCGTATAATGTAGCCACAGGAGTAAGATATATATCAAATTCAGAAGGATAAAATATTCTTAACTTTTACTCTCTTCAAGCACACATATTTCATATTAGATAAAAAGCCTGAGAAACACAGCCAAGGCTTTGTTCATCAATGTGGATTTATGAGTAACTACCTGATTTGGAAAAGCTGTGATATTATTATATATCCTTACAAATACCACCTATCCTTATCTTCAAAGTTAACAGACTCAATACACTGAAGAACATGCATGTGTGGGAAAGGGGGGGAGGGAAAGAAAGAGCGCGAACCCCATGTTTGATTTACAAAAAAAAAAAAGCTTTTCTTGAAGTACACCTTTCTCTAAGGACTCAACCACCTTATATCCATCAACAGTCCTTTTCTTGAAATTCCAGGTTGTTGCTTTTCTTTTCTCATCAAACACAGAGTACTTTAATTCTTCCTGTTATCTAGCAAGCTCAGAGGTATATCCAGTTTCCTGCTTCTATTTTCTTTAAGGAAGGTTGCATATACAATTCCCAGTGGGGCTCAGTGCAAATGGCTGACAGACCAGGAATGGGCTGTGGGTTCGTGGACCATCTTATCATTTCTTTCACTCTTACATGCACATATACACATGTTGTTGTTAGTTGCAAAGTCATGTCCGACCCATCGCGATCCCATGGACAACGTTCCTCCAGGCCTTCCTGTCCTCTACCATCTTCTGGAGTCCATTTAAGCTCACACCTACTGCTTCAGTGACTCCATCCAGCCACCTCATTCTCTGTCGTCCCCTTCTTCTATTGCCCTCAATCTTTCCCAGCATTACGCCCTTCTCCAGTGAGTCCTTCCTTCTCATTAGGTGGCCAAAGTACTTGAGTTTCAACTTCAGGATCTGGCTTTCTAAAGAAAGTCAGGGTTGATCTCCTCTAGGATTGACCAGTTTGATCGCCTTGCAGTCCAGGGGACTTGCAGGAGTCTTCTCCGGCACCATAGTTCAAAGGCCTCCATTCTTTGGCGCTCGGCCTTTCTTATGGTCCAACTTTCACAGCCATACATTGCAACTGGGAAAACCATGGCCTTGACTATACGCACTTTTGTTGGCAGGGTGATGGCTCTGCTTTTTAGTATGCTGTCTAGATTTGCCATAGCTTTCCTCCCCAGAAGCAAGCGTCTTTTAATTTCTTGGCTGCAGTCCCCATCTGTGGTGATCTTAGAGCCCAGGAAGATATACACATACAAAGGTGCAATATTCTTTTTTCCTCCTCCTCCTCCTCCTCCTCCTCCTCCTCCTCCTCCTCCTCTTCCTCTTCCTCCTCCTCCTCCTCCTCCTAGTATATGCTGCACAACTCCTTTTTAAAATATTAGGTCTGCATCAGTGCCAACCAGGCTCCCCTTCTTAATCCTAATTTCTTAACTATGATGAAGTGGCTTTGCTTGTCATATACAGTACAAATCACTAAATTCTACAGCAAAGATTGAAAAAAAAAGCCACTTGTTACAAAATCTTTATTAGACTGAATTGGGATAGACAACCTGGTACTCTCCAGAGGCTATATAAATTTCTAATAAGCCCTTATTATTTGTCCTGAATAATGAGGTTGTGTTTCAAAACATAGAAAGAACCTACATGTTATTTATTCTTGGTGTTAGACCATTCATCTTCAAGCCAGCAGTTTCCAGGTGTTTGGGGACCACATGTCCCTGGATTCTTCAACATCATAGGAAGACTGTTAATGATCTACCTTAACTCAACCAGGATCTAGTGGGTTCTTGTTTTTCCATTATATAACTTTTCTCAAATGTCAAAGACCCTCAAGAACCTCCTGGAAAAAAGCCACCTCACAGAAGGTTGCAGAGGCTAAAAGTGTCTCCTAAAATGTTTTGAGGTTCACCTTGTTCTCTTACTGACTCCACCATTGAACAATGTGACAAAGGCAGTCGTAACAAATTTATCTTTGCTCTTTCTCCTCTCCCTTGCTGGATTGCTAAAAAATGATAGAAATATATACTCCCTCAAAATAATCGTGCCAACTTGGGGAGAGTATATGGCTAAAGTGAAGGCTGCTGTTTATTGCCTGATTTTATATTTTTTGAAACAAAACCAAAGTAATCCCTAAAAGGCTACATAAACCCCAGATAGTCTCTCCCATTTCATGAGTTATCCAATTGTTCCAGAAAACTCCATTGCTGTCCTTGGTGCCCCATTTCAAGAAATCTACTGCAACAAACCATTATATGATGGCATTTTGACGAGTAATCATACCAAACTGCCAATTACAGTTAAAAAAAATCCCATAAGAATCCCATATTTTCCATTATTCTCAAGACAACAACAACAACAAAAATTCCTGGTTTCCATTCCTGATTCTCACTCCAGCAAAAAGAACGCATTGCATAAATATTTCCACAGTGGAGAATAATCTCTTCCCAATGAAATCTGAATAGCAACCTATTTCCTTTGCCCTCTGCCTGTTATTTTAGGGGGAGATAAATGAATAACAATGGCTTTTGCTAACATATATGTTATTTTAATTGTTGCCCCACCTTACAAGTAGCTTGGAGCAAGAATAAAAAAAAAATCAGCCTTCTTTAACCACTTACCCTAGCTAACTGCTAGGGTGGAGTGGGAATGAAAGCAGGAGCTGCTTGAGATTGGGTGATAACCTGCTTAGAGAAAAGCTGCTATAAAAGATTTACTTTTTTCCCCTCTGGCATTTAAGACCTAGTAAGACTAGATCCCTTCCCTTCACCCTCGCCTCCTCCTTCTCCTCCTTCCTCTCCCCACCAGCTTTTGCTCCCTCCCAGCACAAGACAAATGCTGTAATTACACAGCATTCCTTCCAGACTCTGGTAATGAGGGGGTGCTTTGAGCCAGCAGTAATTATACAGTTTTAAAATAAGCAGATTCTTCTCCAAGCAAAATTAAAAGTCTGCAGACAGACTCCCTTGCTGCGCACCTTTATTAAACAGGGACTGAGACACACAGAGAAAGAGAAAGAGCGAGCGAGAGAAGTCTACACAAAGAGAGAAACTTTGTCAACCAAGGAGGGTGAAATTGGAAACTTTGCAAAGCCAGCTAAGGAGGTGGCTTGCTATTACTTTGAGTTTCCTCCATCCGCAGCCCCCCACCTCTAAAGATCTCACTTACTTAAGAATTGAATGCTGAGCTAAGCAAAAGTCTTGGTAGATAATAAAAATTGCAGGGGACCTCAGGGGAACTTATCCAATTGATATGCAACAGGCTCCTGTGTATGTAAAAGTCCTTTTAACCACCCAGAATTTCATCTGGGTCTAAAAAAAAACTTCCTGGAAAAGGAGCCACATCACAGAAGGTTGCAGAAGCAGATTGCCTGAAAGCCTTACATGAACCTTTTCTGGTTCCAAAGCAGAGTATGATCTGATATGAGAGCACTGGTGCCTCTTCTGTTTTAGAGTGACTCAGTTGGTTTCCCCGAATCAGTTGGTATCCTCGACATTTACTCTTTTAGCAAATCAAATCATGTTTTCTTCCTGTCCCACCACTCCATTTTTAATTTGATGACTAACAGAACTACACCTTTGAAAATTGTTCCATTTTCCATGACATTCTCTTTGTCATGACTAGTAATATCAAATTTCAGTGCAGTAAATGGCTATGGATCAGACTGTCCTGGGCCTTATATAAGCCATGCCCCTAATATACCGTGAGCATCTTTTGCTGGAGGAATTCAGGGTTAGGCGTTACAGATTTGCGATGCATTGTGGTTTATTGTTTTCAGGCTATTTTTTTTTCAGGTTCTGAAAAATAAAACAAAAAATAAAACAAAAAATTTAATAAAACAAAAAATAAAACAAAAAAATACATCAAAAATACTCACAACATCGCTCAGCAGAGATGGCTTAAGATACTATGGGACAAAGCTTGTTCAGGCAAAAGAGATGTAGAAGCAGACCTCATGACAGACATAGGAAAGGCTAGATCAGGATTGACAGCTCAAATTCTGGAAGCTTTCCCTCACGGTTAGCAAAGCTGAGCCTGACAAAACAGATGTCAACACTGCTAACATTGGATGTTTTTGCATTGACAACAGATGGAAATGTAGCCATCTTTTCCCTTTTGCTTTTAGAGTTAGATGATGCTGGGAGAGGGGGGAATGTGAATGAGAATCCAGTTAGACATAACAACACTAAACCTAGCGGTGAGAATCAAGGTTATTGAGCCCAGAGCTGATAAAGAATTGGCCCGGGCTGGAAAGCTGGAGAGGAAGTCCCTGCTTCAAGCTAATTGGGGAATGTGATTTATGACTATTAATTGGAGGAGGGAATTGTGCTTTGATACTACAGTGCCCAGGGAAGGGGAATTCAGTTTTTGGCTTCGATTATGCAGTGCCGATATTATGCTACTCGAATAAAAGATTCTTTAAGATAAACAATGCCTCGAAGTTCTTTTGAAGAGTTTCATCTGTTGGAACCATGACAACAGACTTTATTTTGCTTTCCCAGGAAGGAAAAATAAATATCAGTTATCTGAGAACCTCAATGTTAATTAATGGGAAATATTGATTTGTGTATCATACCACTCTTTTTATCTTATCTCTTCACCCATCAAGTCATTAACTATTAACCTCCTAATATCAGTCATGGTTCAAGGCATGATTCATTCTTCCAAGCATGCATTGTTTCATCCAGAGCCAGCACTGAAGGGTGCCAGATTGATCTTGGGTTGCTGCATGTAACTTTTTCTATTCTAGTCTTTCTCAGCGTATATTTCACATTCATAAAAGGAGATACGTACAGGTAGTGCTCGGCTTACAACCGTTCATTTGGTGACTGTTCGAAGTTACAACAGCACCAAAAAAAAGTTACTTATGACTGTTTTTCATACTTAACGACCGTTGCAGTAGCCCCACGGTCATGTGATCAAAATTGGGATGCTTGGCAACTGGCTCAGATTTATGACGGTTGCCGTGTCCCAGAGTTATGTGATTCCCCTTTTGCGACCTTCTGACAAGCAAAGTCAATGGGGAAGCCAGATTCACTCAACAATCGTGTTACTAACTGAACATCTGCAGTGATTCCCTTAACACTCTGGCCAAAGAAGTTGTAAAATGGGACAAAATTCACTTAACTGTTCGCACTTAGCCATAGAAATTTTGGGCTCCGTTATGGTCATAGGTTGAGGACTACCGGTATTAATTAACCAGTGAAGAGCATATGCAGCAAAATACTATTGGTAGTCCTCAACTTACAACTATTTGTTTATTGATCGTTCCAAGTTACAAAAGTTCTGAAAAAAAAAATGACTTACAACTGGTCCTCACTCTTACGACTATCACAGTAGCCCCGTAGTTACATGATCAAACCTTGACGACCGACATATATTTATGACGTTTGCAGTGTCCACTGATCATATGATTGCCATTTGCGACCTTCCTAGCCATTTTCTTCTAAGTAAAATTAATGGGAGAAGTCAGATTCACTTAATGATGGCATTATTCACTTAACAACTGTGGGACAAAAGTTATAAAAGTGGGTACAACTCATTTAACAACCGTCTTGCTTAGCAACAGAAATTCTGTGGTTGTAATTCGAGGACTATTTGCACATGGAAACAACAATTCCGACACCCCAGATCTTCCATTTGATCTTAGAGAACTTTGATAAGATCCCGTCCATTCCAGATCAAATATTCTCAACACTTTAGGCTCTTTTCTTGCTGCAACAGCAATAAGGACAATGCAGATTGTTTCTCTCCTATTCAAGCCCTCCAGTTCAAAAGATTATGCCTGTAATGGTATTATTGTATAAGTGAGTTCATTTCCATAGCAATATGAGCAATAGAGCCTCTATAGATTTCCCGTAAATGCTTATTTATATGCAGGTGAGACAATCGCCATACATAAATACTCCACCCCAGCACTTGAAAAGAACTATCTTTTTAACAGTGATGAGCAAAAATGTTTAAAGGTAAAATCATTTTAAATTTAAATTACCCTGTTTCAAACTCAAACACTTCTAAAATGATTTTGTTTTGCAGGCAAAGGAGCCTCCTCGCACTTGAAGCAACTCTTTCAAGCATGAAACGGGGAATTTCAATTCTCAAACCATTTTAATTCAAGGCATTTTGCATACGCATGTAGTTTTTAAGAAAGAAAAAACAACAACTTAAGAGAAGACAAAGTCTGAATGAAAAACAGAAGAGTCTTCTCAGCTCTTCCATAGCTCTTCTTGGTATCTGCAATGCTCAGCTTTTACCCACTGGGAATTATTCCAAAGATAAGCTTGCAGGAGGTGATCAGCTACTGCAGAAATTTTTGCACCCAATGCTCATTAGCACAGACTACAATAGCTGTGAGACTTGCTAATGAAGTTTGTCCAAGAAACTGTTCTCCAACTTTACATCCATTGGCACTGAAGAACAGGTAGTCCTTGAATTACAGCAATTCGCTTAATGACCGTCTGAAGTTACAACGGTACTGAAAAATGTACAGGTGTAGTATAGGGGGTACCTTGCTCAATAGTAGTAACTGTGAGAGGGATCTCGGAGTCCTAGTGGACAATCACTTAAATATGAGCCAGCAGTGTGCTGCAGCTGCCAAAAAAGCCAACACAGTGCTGGGCTGCATTAACAGAGGGATAGAATCAAGATCACGTGAAGTATTAATACCACTTTACAATGCCTTAGTAAGGCCA
>NW_015388276.1:146808-150460 GCF_001527695.2 Protobothrops mucrosquamatus
ATGCTCCAACACTGGAAGTTTTTAAGAAGAGACTGGACAGCCATTTGTCTGAAATGGTGTAGGGTTCCTGCCTGAGCAGGGGGTTGGACTCGATGACCTCCAAGGTCCCTTCCAACTTTATTATTATTATTATTATTATTATTATTATTATTATTATTATTATTATTATTATTATTATTATTATTATTATTATTATTACCATTTTTCACACTTACAGCTGTTGCAGCATCCCCCATGGTCATGTGATCAAAATTCAGATGCTGGACAATTGACTCATATTTATGACGGTTGCAGTGTCCCAGGGTCATGGGATCCCCTTTTGTGACCTTCTGACAAACAAAGCTAATGGCGAAGACAGATTCACTTAACAACCGGGCTACTAATTTAGCAACTTCAATGATTCACTTAACCACCATGGCAAGAAAGGTTGTAAAATGGGATAAAGTTAACTTAACAAATGTCTCGCTTAGCAAGAGAAATGGGCTCAATTGTGGTCATAAACTGAGGACTACCTGTATCTCCAAGCATATCCCCAGCACCCATCTCTAAAACATCCAAAAATGACTGGGTGCCAAGAAGCATGAGATTTAATCACATTTAAATATGACTGACCTACCTTTACGGTCCCTAAAAAAAAGTCTTCTTTACGCTTGAATCGCTTTGCAATTTTTTTTTCCTTCCAGACTTTCAGTTTCCAGTCAAAGAATCATCCTATTGATCCCCATTCAACCACACATATATGTTTTTCTCTTTAACAAAACTAACCTGAAAGATAGTGATGCAATAAATTAAGCACACTTTTCCAAAGAGGAAAATACAGTGTGGAAATCAGGAACTGTTTTTTTTTCCTCTGCCAGGAGATGTTTAATAAATAAATAAAACAGTTCCTCTTTATGTAAAAAAAAAAATACCTTGATTTATTTTATTCTAAAAGAGGTTTACAGCTCATCCTGATTTATTCAGAGGGACTGAGTTAGAGAAGGTGTCTTTTCATTGCAGAAGCAACTTTTCTGATTAACAAATGCTATTAGAAGTTAACAGCTTCCGTGAGTTGAAGCTAGATGCATAGAGTATCTAAAGCAGACATGTCAAACTCGTGACGTCACGTGACGTTGCGCAACGTATTGGAGCTTTTTTGCCATTGCCGGCAATGGGGTGGGCGCGGCTTCGGTATGATGAAACCGGCCTGCGGGCCGGAAGTTTGACATCCCTGGTCTAAAGTAATGTAGGATTTAAACTAGGATGAGATGGGGGAAGGTGAAGACAGGCTGGTTGTGTGGATGCAGACAGTGGGAAAGGTGCTACTAGGTTCCTTTTGATTTTTGGCTCGTATAAAAATAATGGAATAGAACGGAATAACAGAGTTGGAAGGGTCCTTGGAGGTCTTCTAGTCCAACCTCCTGCTCAGGCAGGAAACTCTATACCACTTCAGACAAGTGGTTGTCCAATCTCTTCTTAAAAACTTCCAGTGCTGGAGCATCCAAAACGTCTGGAGGCAAGTCATTCCACTGATTAATTGTTTTAACTGTCAGGAAATTTCTCCTGCTTCTCTCCTTGATTAGTTTCCATCCATTGCTTCTTGTCCTGCCTTCAGGTGCTTTGGAAAATAGCTTGACTCCCTCTTCTTTGTGGCAGTCCCTGAGATATTGGAACACTGCTATCATGTCCCCCCTCGTCCTTCTCTTCGTTAGACTAGACATACCCAATTCCAGCAACCGTTCCTTATATGTTTTAGCCTCCAGTCCCCTGATCATCTTTGTTGCTCTTCTCTGTACTCTTTCCAGAGCCTCTACATCTTTTTCATAATATGGTGATCAAAACTGGATGTGGTATTCCAAGTCTGGTCTTTATGAAGGCATTATAGAGTGGTATTAACACTTCACGTAATCTTGATTCTATCCCACTGTTAATGCTGCCTAGAACTGCATTGGCTTTTTTGGCAGCTGCAGCACACTGCTGGCTCATATTTAAGTGATTGTCATTAGGACTCCGAGATGCCTAGGGTTCTCCTGCAATGACATGCAGCCAACAATGGCCAATTGTGGTTTGAAAAGATGAAGCCTCTATAGGTTTGAAGAAGAGATCAAACATCTGTTCCTATCAGCCTAGAAGCAGCTTAGGCATTCAGAAACTACATCCCCTCCAATCCCCCCCAAAAGTCTAACCTCTTTCAGCTTTTCATTCTGCCACCCTCCCAATCTTACCTATATTCTCATTTTAACCTCATTTTAACTCGTGTTTTCTGTTGTCATCTAACATGCCCTGATGGGAATTATCTCCTTGTGACTCCATGCAGCTTGTCCATTGCAACATAAATATATATCTGGATGGCACTAGCAGGGAATAAAAACCATCAGTAAATCATAGCAATTCTAAATTTCATCCACCAGTGTGACTGATAATATGAAAAGTGCCTCAGAAGCAGAGAAGGTTTAGCCCTGCAGGCGTTTATCCATAACTTGATTTTCTAGAATACATGATGGACATTGGCAGAGTTTGCTAACACTGCTTATTTAAAAGCTACTTTGGACACAACTTCTGCTAGTCAAGGCCTACTTCTCCTCCCACTAAAACTAAACATTGAGGCACATTTTTCTATTCCTGCAGAATTTTTTTTATCTTCAGAATAAAAATTACCAACAGGCAGTCATCTCTTATCTTTCCCAGGCACTGCTGTTTAGAAGACTGTAGCAACAACTCTGAATCAGTTTCAGAATCACTAAACAATTAGTTGACTCCTGATACCGAAATGCAGCTGAAGGACACATGTCAAGCAGGTGACAGAGTCATAGAAAACCACAAATCACGTGGAGCAGGGGTTCCCAACCCTTCCGGCTCTGTGGACATGGAGTGGAGGGGATGGTTTCACACGTGTGCACGCTGCTTGCACAAATGCAGCTTCACATGCTCACCTGCTTGTTTGCCCCTTGTGTGGCCCAGTTCCCAATGGATCACGGCCCGGTATCAGGCTGTGGACTGGAGGGGTGGGGTTGGGGACCCTTGATGTTGAGAACCAATTTATAGCTTACTTTAAGACTGGGCGTTTTAAGCTTGCCAAAATGTTTAAATATTTTTGTTTATTTCTCCTGGAACACTAATAATTCTCAAGGCACATCAATGTGACCCCAAACACATTTTGAGCCTTATGGCTATAAATGCTGAAAATAAAATATGAACCAACAATACACTTCTGGCTATAGACCAGTTCCTAATTATTCTTGTTGCTTAAAATATAGAATGATTGATAAACGGATTATCTTTGATGACTCTAGGATCACAATATCAGAAATGCCTGGATGGGCTTCACTGTCCTTATCCAATGGAACATCAAGAAACACCCATTTTCCTAAACTTTCATTACATTTTGCCCAGCTTTGACAAACTGTATTTACCGTCCTGTGACAAAGCACTGAATCCTTCTCGGAGAAGCAAATGCACAGAGACACTGCGGGGTAAGAGCCAAATTGCTTAGGTTTTTCCAATACTTATCATGCAGCTTTCATGTGCCTAATGGTTGGGTGAATGGGCCCGTGAGAGTCATCAAGGTGACTGCTCTATGATGTTGCAGCATTCCTCCTGAATATTATTAGATGGGGAAGCTTGTTCAGCACAAAGCAAATGCTTTCACTAAGATTCCTACCATACTTCTCAA
>NW_015388276.1:152685-157259 GCF_001527695.2 Protobothrops mucrosquamatus
ATGAACCATGGTCATGCGGGGGAATTCATAGGAGAAAGCAATTATATTTGGAAGAGTTAGCGTCAAAGAACACGGTCGCTGGACACCATCAAAGCTGACATCAGCCAGAGCATAGAAAACCTCAAAGAAGCAGTGCAAGATCGGAAGATGTGGAGATCTGGCCAAGAATTGGACAAGACTGAATGGATATCATCATCATCATTCATCATCATCATCATGAGCCAGAGATGTCCAACCTTGGCAGCTTTAAGACTTGTGGACTTCAACTCCCAGAACTCCGGCTGGGAATTCTGGAAGTTGAAGTCCACAAGTCTTAAAGTTGCCAAGACTGAATACCCCTGGTATAAACCTTTAGGAACTTGGCTTTGAAGACACCCTTAAAAACCAAAAGGCCTTACTAATGTTCAGAGTAAGCAAGCTGCGGACATGTAAAGGGAAAAACCTGAGATAGAAAATGAAATGGGGAAAAAGAGAATTTGAAATAATATCAAATATTAAAGAAATGGGGTGGGGGACGGTTCAGGATTAAAATAAGCCCAAACATCAGAGAAAATGAACCTCCCCCCTGTCCCCGAATCAAATCATAAATGTTAAATCATTCTTAAGAAAAAATCAGGAGAAGGCCACATAAATCCTTTAAGATCAGAAAGTTAGAAGGTCTACTTTAAGGTTACATTTGCTTGCTCCCAGTGTTAACCCTGAGTTTAAATGATGTTAACATTTAAACAAGCCACAGATTGTAGAATTGGTATGCCAGAGAAGAAGGAAATAGACATGAGCTGAAATGGATCCTTTCTCTGTAGAAGACATCCAAAACTTCACTTAATTAGAGTATTCTACAAACATAAAGCCTTTGGTGATTACAAGGACCAAGTTTCTTTTGGCAACTTTGGATAATGGGTACTCACAGAAAGAAGTCTGCTAATTATAAAGAACTTTATGCAGTAATACCTAACTTTTTTAAAATGCCAGCCCATTCTTCCCCCAAATGATCATAATTAACCCCATCATTAACTCCTGAACGACAGACAACAGCATCGGGACCACCACCCCAGACTTGCTTTCTGGGAAAACTCAGCTAGACAAGATGCTCTTCCAATTCTACCTATTACTAAAAAAAAATCCCTGGGGCTTTTTGTTATTGTTGTTTTTTGTTTGTTTGTGAGGTGGTGGAAAGGAGGGGGGAAACGGATGAGAACATTCAAAAGTTTTAAAAGAAAGGAAACTCCCATTGAAACCCAAACCCTTCGCTCACACTTACATACCCATTGATTGGGAGCCAAGGACATCCTCTAATTCTCCCTATTTGGTGGGAAACCTCCCCTCTTTCCTTTCAAATGCTGTGGCTTGGATCCTGCAAAGTTTCCTCTGAGAGTTTCCTCAAATTGTTCAGGCTGGGCTCTGTTCCGTGTCTGTTCCCTGTCCCGCAGCTGGGCAATTAAAAGGCAGCTCTGCTTTTCTAATGTATTATTAACCCCCAAAAGAATCTGACTCCCAGCTTTATGCTGTCACTGGATTACCTCCTAATCCAAACAGTGAAGAGAGACTCTTGATTGCTTGGCTTTTTTTTATTATTTTGGAGAGAGAAAACTGGTGAGTCTTAATTGGTTATTTTCCAAATGATTACCTTTGGTCTCTGCCTACAAGAAATGAAACAAAGAAAAAAAAACCCACCATCTCTGGCCAACCTTGATAATGACAGCCAATTTTTGGTTCCTTCAAAATTATTTTTCCAATTGTGTTGAGCTAAAATAAGAAATCAACATTGTTTTTATCCTTTGTTTTAGGCTTCCAAAGTTCAGTTCTTAGTATTACCCATCTGCTGCTGGTACCCGTGAAGCCGTTAGATTTCATTAAAAAAAATAATTTTCCTTAATATCTGTCAATCACAATGCCTTTCCTGCTTTTTCATAATAACTGCACAGATAACCCTAATACAAAATTATTCCTACTAATAATAAATATTCTCCACTGTGGCTTCAGAAGGAGAAGAGAATCAGATATAGAAGAATATTTGTAGGTCGGGGTTAATTGAGGGGTCCTTGATGCTCTCGAGTGTGCTTGCTTCATTACCCAAACTAGGTAATATCATCAGCACTATTAGGAGGGGGGTTTGCTGTCAATTTATATTCTAGTGCAGGGGTCTTCAAACTTGGCCCTTTTATGATTTGTGGACTTCAACTCCCAGAATTCCTCAACCAGGCACACTGGCTGAGGAATTCTGGGAGTTGAAGTTCACAAGTCATAAAAGGGCCAAGTTTGAAGACCCCTGTTTTAGAGAGTAGTTGAAGCCATTTGGGGGTTTACCTGTGTCCTCAGGGTCACCTGAGCAATGCAAATGTGTATGGAGCCTTCTTGACTGCAGGATGCTTTCTGCCTTGTGTCCCTTCACTTTTGAAGACAGGCACAGGCTGTTGAGAATGAATCTGTGTTGTCTCCATCTCAAACTGAAGTGCAAATGGTTCCCGTGGTCTGCAATGTTTTCTGGAAATCCGTTCATACTCCCTCACCATTCGAAGGGTGTTCATCCCAAAGTGTATGGCTAAATGTCTATGGAGGTTCTCAGTCATCCAGGTCATTGTTGTCACAAAGGTCCTTTTTCAGGAGGCAACTGGTATCCCCGTGTGATCAAAATTTGGATGCTTGGCAATTGGTTCATATTTATAATGGTTGCAGTATCACAGGATCTGGTGGTCAACTTTTGCAACCTTCTGACAAACAAAGTCAATAGGGAAGCCAGATTCACTTAACAACTGTGTTACTAACTTAACAGCTACAGTGATTCACTTAACAACTGCAGCAAGGAAGATTGTAAAATGAGGCAAAATTCACTTAACAACTGCAATACAAATTTTGGGCTCAGTTGTGGTCATAAATCAAGGACTATCTGTAATTACATGTAGATCAGGGGTCTTCAAACTTGGCCCTTTTATGACTTGTGGACTTCAACTCCCAGCATGCTGGCTGAGGAATTCTGGGAGTTGAAGTCCACAAGTCTTAAAGTTGCCACGGTTGGAGACCCCTGCCATAGAACACTTGTACTTCAGATCAACCACTGTTGTTTCTGTCCCATGAACCCCGACTGAAAGGGAGCTAGATAATCAATTTTACTAACACTCCACACAGTTGAATCCCTACTACTTTGTTAGAAAGGATGAGCCACCACACTTGCCCTAACTAAATGCTTCTCATCACTGTAAGAGTCTATCATGTTCACTTGATAAGTCAGCGCTGAACTTGTATATGACTCCACTGAGCCTAAAAGCTGCATGTTGATGGTGGAAAGGGGTCACTTTGGGGGAGGCTCATCCTGATATCCACATAGCATGGATTCTTCTGCAGACTTACTTGTTCCCTTCCTTCCTGTTAGGTGCAAAAGATCAGAACCCCACATTAGGTTCCAATTATTGATTTATAACTAATCCTACCTATGCAAAAGAATCTAGTCAGCTAACAGTTACCACTATCTCGGCATTAAATAAGCATCAAAGGAATTTAAAAGGGGCTGGACTTAGTCCATTTGCAGCTACATAGAGATTCTAGGCAGATTCTTCTTTTGACTCCATCTCCCCAGGTTCTGACATTCCTTCTCTCCATCTCCTTGGTTATATGTAAAAAAGCAAAATCACAATGGAGGACAGAGAGAGGATCCTATAACACAGACATGTCAAACTCGCGAAGTCATGTGACGTCGCGCGACGTATCGGGACAGTTTTGCCATTGCCGGCAATGGGGTGGGCACGGCTTCCGCGTGACGCATCCGGCCTGCGGGCTGGCAGTTTGACACCTCTGCTATAACACAATTCCACTCCAGCTTTGCCTCAAGCTTGGAATGGTTCCAAGATGCACACTTTTTGTAGTATATCTGTGACAACACTTTTTTGGGTCTGCAATTAGAGGTATTGTATCTTGAGAATTCAAATACAGGTGCTCGGCTAAGGACAGATACTTTCTCATCCATCCATCCTAGGGCCTCAATATTTACTTTGGTCAGAATATTTTCTTTCTGCTGGGGAGTAGGATTGTAAGCCTCAAATCCCTGATCAGAAATCAAAACTTTAGTCTTCCCTTTGCTGGGAATCACATGTACAGTACCAGCTACCTGCAGAGGTCTAAAATCTAATGAACAGGAAAGGATACATCAGTCTTACCTTACCTTACAACTTCCTATCTGGAAGGCAGCAAATTGGTGAAGGCTGCTTTATCAGGGACTAGATTACTGCCTCTTTTTTCTCCTGCCACAAGATGAGACATTGGCAACAGCTAAACAGCAATTTTTTTTTTCAAACATTTGCTTGAATACATGAAAAACAACTTGAGTGCTCAATAAGAACCACCTCAAAATGCCTTTCAAGCATTTGAGCAAACAACCTTCAATGCCAGGTCCGTGGTTAATAAGGCCCCCCTCATACACGATCTTATTTTAGAGGGGGGTGCGGACCTGGCAGGTATTACTGAGACCTGGCTGGGCGTTGAAGGAGGAGTACCTCTAGTAGACATCTGCCCGCCAGGTTTTCAGGCATTCCATCGGCCGAGGACCCGGGGTAGGGGCGGGGGGGTAGCGGTCATTATAA
>NW_015388276.1:159716-182179 GCF_001527695.2 Protobothrops mucrosquamatus
AGGTAGGGATGATTTTAAGAAAATTTTAATTGACACACAGCTTCGAATATTTGGCTTTTAATTTGGTTTTATGGGGGTTTTTTGTTCTTTGATGTATTTTGTTTGTCTGTTTTAATATGCTGTGCACCGCCCTGAGTCCTACGGGAGAAGGGCGGTATATAAATTAAATTATTAAATTAAATTATTAAATTAAATTAAAATCCTACTTGTAAATTATCACAAAGCTGTACTGACTGATAGGGAAAGAGTGGGATCCAGCCTAGACTTTACTTCCAGTGAAAATTATAATTTTGCAAGTGCAACCAAAATCAAATCTGTTTACAATCCTATTTAATCTAGCAAGGAATTAGGAAGCAAATGCTTATGTCCCCCACAGAAACAATTGATTCTTTAAAATGCTTCATTTTGTATAGATTGTCCCTTCTGTGTTTTTCTGTGGAGATACTTTTAATATAAGAAAAGTGGTACTTGCGCAAATATGTTTATTAGAGATTTAATCAATTCACTGTCCTAAGAGCAACTGCAGCCCACTCACTTCCTATACCAAATTTTTAAAAACTGCCCAAAAGATGACAGAAAAGATACAATATTTTCTCAAGACGCAGAATCTCATTATACCCCAAAATCAGACTTCTTATTACTGAATTATATATTTAGCTAGCCCTCACATCTGACCCCATTTGTGAACATTCACATAAAAGAGGAGGAACATACATACAATGTTTTTAATTCTTAATTCTGTCCTGATTCTTAAATTTCCTTACAGATTCCCAATGCTTCCACCAACAAGCTGAGATGAGCATTTTGTTTTTACATCTTACCTCTTGAGGATACCTTCTTTATGTTCCTATTTTGAGGAATAACACACTCTATTTTGAGAGCTTATAGTAGGTTTTAAAGGAACTTCCCACTATAGCAGGGTCCCCAACCCCCAGTCTGTGGACCAGTACCGGGCCATGGCATGCCGGCAACCGGTCTGCACAAACAAGCAAAGCCCCATCCGCCAGATGCAGGCAGCACACAAAACCACGCCCCCTCCAGTCCACGGAAAAACCTCTCTCCACAGAACCGGTCCCTGGTGCCCAAAAGGTTGGGTACCTCTGCACTATAGGGACCAAGGTCTTACTCTCTTTCAGAATAACAGAATTGGAAGGGACCTTGGAGGTCTTCTAGTCCAACTCCCTGCTCAGGCAGGAAACCCTATACCATTTCAGACAAATCGTTGTCCAGTCTCTTCTTAAAAACGTCCATGTTGGAGCATTCACCGCTTCTGGAGGCAGGTTGTTCCACTGATTAATTATTCTAACTGTCAGGAAGTTTCTCCTTAGTTCTAGGTTGCTTCTCTCCTTGATTAATTTCCATCCATTTCTTCTTGTCCTGCCTTCAGTGCTTTGGAGAATAGCTTGACTCCCTCTTCTTTGGGGCAGCCCCTGAGATATTGGAAGTCTGCTATCATGTCCCCACCCCGTCCTTCTCTTCATTAAACTAGACCAGTGATGGCGAACCTTTTAGAGACTGAGTGCCCAAAAACTGTCCCTGCCCCCACTCCACCTCCTGCCCTGCCTGCTCCGGCCCCGCCCACACCCTGCCCCCCCGCCCGCAGGGCTACGTACGGCTTCCATGGCCTGCCGCAGATCGCCCAGGCAGCCCAGCAGCGCCATGGAAGCCACGCCCTCCACCCACACCCCGCATCATCATCTGCATGCTATGGGGCGCGAGGGCGGAGTCTTGTTCCTGCTGCCTGGCTATGTCCTTAGCTGCGCTGCTCTGTGCAGGCCGTACCCGGGGGCGACTCTCCTCCAGGAAGGCTGCTGGTGCGGAGGGGGCTGTGGGCAGAGGCGGGGCTGGGGCAACGGCGCACGTGCCCACAGAAAGGGCTCCGAGTGCCGCCTCTGGCACGCGTGCCATAGGTTCGCCATCACTGAACTAGACATACCCAATTCCAGCAGCCATTCCTTATATGTTTTAGCCTCCAGTCCCCTGATCATCTTTGTTGCTCTTCTCTGTACTCTTTCTAGAGTCTCAACATATTTTTTACATTGTGGTGATCAAACCTGGATGCAGTATTCCAGGTGTGGCCTTACCAAGTTCACCACTGTGAGATTACAAGCTCAGTATATGCGCCAGCTGTCCAAGTGGCACTTATCCAATTAATCAAACTCCATTTCTAAAAATGCTGACTGGGAATTCTAGGAGTTGTACTTGGATATGTCTTAACGTTATTAATTTAAAGAAGCTAACTGTACAGTTTCATGTTTAATGAACAGCGCACTCCTACAAGGGAGAAGGGGAAAGAAGGAATAGCAAAAGCTTCATTTCAAAGGTGAGTTAGCCCAGTTCATGATTTGCTTTGTGTTCTACATGGTATGTGCCTAGTTTAATTAACAGCAATATTGTGAAATCACACTTCTGAATTCTGAATATCTATGCAAATGATTTCTCACAATTTTTAAAAAGTTGCCATTTCCTTCCAAATGTATACTTATTCTTCTACACCATTTTTTTCAAACTTTTGCAATTTTTTAAAATAAATATTTTATTAATTTTCTAGTTTTACAATCGTAAGTACTTAATAAGCAATGTGTTGTCTCGGTCCATTAATAATTCAGTGGTACATATTAACTTCTTCAGTCTAGGCCCAATATTACACCATCCAATGCTTCCTCTCTTCTTCCAGTAGTACACATTTTCCCACACTAGGCAAATACAATTCTTATTGTTGTTAATACATATGCAATTGAATATCAACATCTTTGTTACATTTTCCTAATGATATTAATAATGTGAGTTTAAAATATCTTTTCTAACCAAAATATATCTTAATTGCATTTGCACTTAATATCCATTTGTTCAATTAATACCGTTTTTCCCGTTTTTATTTTTTTTTAAATTTCAGAATGTCTCTATCGCTTATAATTTTTCATAATAAGTTATATTTGGGTAACCAAAAGCTTCCCTTATTCAAATCCTCTTAGCATTTTTATATTTCCCCTTCTCACACCAAAATATAATATTCTAATTACAAATCCTATCTTTTTAGTTATAATAATACTTCTATTTCTGACAATTATCTATTCTCAGCCATGTTCAAAACATCTGATTAATAGTATAATATCCCATCTAATGGGTCAAAACCTCTATTTTCTTCAGTCTTACTCTAGCTTTCTTCCTTTGCCAACTAACTTTCCAAGTCAATGCATTTGAATCATCAAGTAATTCTTCCTCTATTTTTGTGTATATTGTTTGAAATAAGAAAGACAATTTGATTGAAGTATTTTTGGAAGGATGTAATTTTTAAGATGTGCTGGCTGGGGAATTCATATAGTTGCTAAATTTGAAAAACACTGATTTACCCTGATATCCAAGGTTGTGGACATGTCTGTAAAGGTTCCACTATAGCAGGGGTGTCAAACTTGCAATGTCACGTAACGTGTTGTGACGTATCATGACTTTTTTGCCATTACTGGCAATGGGGTGGGCGTGGTTTCGCTATAATGCATCCGGCCTGTGGGCTGGCAGTTTGACACTCCTGCACTATAGTTTTCTAAAAGGAGGGGGGGAAAGGTGGGAAAATAATCCCTCATAAAGTATGCAATATTGGAAAATACTATTAAATATATAGCATTTTTTTTTTGTTCAGCTGCTAACTCATGTCTGACTCTTCATGAATATAGCAATTTAAGGAAAAGCAACAGGAGCAAGGTAGGTGATCAGGGGCAAAGATGCAACCCCCTTGCTCTACTTTTCAAGAATCCCCTTTGTTTAACATGTCAGCAACCCATCTGGCTTTTTTGTTTTGTTTTGATTTTTGGGGGGAGATAGCAAAAAACTGTTCTAATGTGGCTCCAATCATCAAATATTCACAGAATCTAGAAAACAACGATGCAGTTACATAGAACACAACACTTTCATTCTTAAAGTTAAGCCCTTTCATAAACACTGCTACACTATTTATTTAACAGCGTAAACACTATTGCATTGTTTAATTAGATTTTTTTATCCCACCTTTATTACTTTATAAGGTGGCAAACTTACTTAATAGTCCTTCCTCCTAAGTCAAGGTGGCAAACTTACTTAATAGTCCTTCCTCCTTCTATTTTTCCCACAATAACGATCCTATGAGGTGAATTGGACTAAGAGTGAGTGACTGGCTCAAAATCACCCAGCTGGCTTTTGTGGCTAAGGTGGGACTAGAACAGGGGTCTTCAAACTTGGCCCTTTTATGACTTGTGGACTTCAACTCCCAGAATTCCTCAGCCAGCATGCCTGGCTGAGGAATTCTGGGAGTTGAAGTCAGAAATCATAAATGGGCCAAGTTTGAAGGCCCCTGGACTAGAACTTCCAGTTGCCTGGTTCCTTGGTCAGCACCTAAGCAAGTCAGCACCATAGTGGCTCTCTTATATCATACAAATATCACTACAAAGAAAAAATAAATAAAATGGCCCTGTTCCGTTAAATCTGTACTAAATCTGTATATTCAACAGCAACAAACTTAGTTACTAATAAGAATGTTCTATTCTGTAATGCTTGAATGGACTCAAGGTTATAACAAGTGAAGGAGATCCAGTTTTTGTAATACAGAAAGCACAACTTGAGCAAGGCAAATTAAGAACCTGGCTCCACCCCAAGCTTGGCTTCTAATTTACTTGGCATAGATCTGCCAGAAATATTAGAAATTGCATTATGTTTATGTGGTTCCAAACAGCCCCAACCTCATTTATGACTGGGATCAGGAGAATTTGAGGGGCTGCCACAAAGAAGAGGGGGCCAATCTATTTTCCCAAGCAACAGAAGGCAAGACAAGAAATAATGGATGGAAACTAATCAAGGACAGAAGCAACCTAGAACTAAGGAGAAATTTCCCAATAGTGAAAACAATTAACCAGTGGAATGGCTTGCTTTCAGAAGTTGTAGATGCTCCATCACTGGAAATTTCCAAGAAGAGACTGGACAGCCACTTATCATTCTAGAATGATATAGGGTCTCCTATTTGAGCAGGGGTTGGACTAGAAGACCTCCAAGGTCCCTTCCAACTCTGTTATTCGGTTATCTGAATGTGTCTTTCATATTCTAAAACAGAACATTATTTTATTTATTTATTAAAAACATATACAATGCATACACTGCTCCCTGCTCTCTTTCCTTTTTCATTGTAAAGATAATTCTGTTGATTCGTCTTAAATAAGTACCTAACAGATGGAATGTAATCCTGCGCTGTGAATCACAAAAAAAGGTGACAATGTTTTATATAGTAAGGAAGCATCAAGAGCCATGATAGTGCAGCAGTTAGAATGCAGTATTGCAAGGTAACTCTGCCCACTGCCAGGAGTTCGATCCTGACTGGCTCAAGGTTGACTCAGCCTTCCATCCTTCTGAGGTCAGTAAAATGAGGACCCGGATTGTTGGGGACAATATGCTAACTCTGTAAACTGCTTACAGAGAGCTGTAAAGCTTTACGAAGCGGTATATAAGTCTAAGTGCTATTGCCATTGCTATCAAGAAAGAACAAGAGCAGGAATTAGAAAAAAAAATCAGGCCTTCTAAATAAAGACAGCAGTGCAGATTTTATTCATATCTTTACAGTGAAAAAATATATTATTGCCATTTAACTGAATGTCTTGGGCGATTAAAAAAAAATAACCCCAGAGTTTTAAATAAGTCACTTGTTCCCCCTCTGGTCCAATACTGATCATTCAGTAATGTCCAGTCTGTGTAATGTCATGATTCTTTTCTTGGCAGTTTGAACATACAGTATATAAGCAGGCCAGGTTAAAGTAATAAGCCAGCAATCGGAAATTTAAGTTATGTGGAAATGCTGAAATATATTTGTAACCATAACTGCAGGATACTATAAAAACTGAACGATTGTTGCACTTCTGTGTGGGACAGTAGTTGGATCTGGAATGTTGTATTATTGTTGCCACAAGACAAAGAGAAGAAATAAGGTTGCTAGGCTGCTTTTGCTTGTCATTACTCTACATTGCATCAGTAAGTACACTTTCCCTAAGGACCATTCAACATAAGGATTGGCCTACAGGATTCTAGAGGATGCAGTTTCCTATTTCAAATTTCACGACTACTGTATACCCCAGGTGAATAAACATGGGAAAGGAAAAATGACTTAAAAACAGCATTAACAGTAAATGTCTATGGAGATTCTTGATCATGGTTATCCCAAAGGTGCTTTTTCAAAAGGCAACTGGACTTTGTTTTTGCTTGAACTGAAGAAGCTTCTTGGATGAATAGAATAGAATAGAATTGAAAGGGACCTTTGAGGTCTTCTAGTCCAGCCCCCTGCTCAAGCAGGAGAACCTATACCATCTCAGACAAGTGACTGTCCAGTCTCTTCTGAAAAATCTCCAGTGATGGAGCACCCATGATTTCTGGGGGCAAGCTGTTCCATTAGTTAATTGTCCTCACTGTCAGGAAGTTTCTCCTTAATTCCAGGTTGCTTCTCTCTTTGATCAGTTTCCAACCATTGTTTCTCGTCCTTCCCTCTGGTGCTTTGGTGAATAACGTGACCCCCTCTTCTTTGTGGCAGCCCCTCAAATATTGGAATACTGCTATCATCTGATGAGTTCTCCTTCAATTCCCTCATCTAAGTCATTGATGAAGATATTGAAGAGTACTGGGCCTAAGATGGAACCTTGTGGTACCGCACTGCTTATTTCTCTCCATGTGGATGTAGTGCCATTGAGGACTACTCGTTGAGTACGGTTTGCCAGCCAGTTACAGAGCTCTCTGGTGGTGATGTTGTCTATTCCACCTTTTTCTAGCTTACCAAGGAGTAGGTTGTGGTCTATTTTATCAAATGCCTTACTGAAGTCTACTATGTCCACAGTATTTCGCTGGTCTATTAGTTTAGTCACTTTGTCAAAGAATGAAATAAGATTGGTTTGCCATGATTTGTTTTTAACAAACCCATGCTGGCTACTAGTTATAACTTTGTTTGCTTCTAGTTGTTTGCAGATCTGTTTTTTGATTATCTTATCTAGGATCTTGCCAGGTATTGATGTTAAACTGATTGGTCTGTGGTTTCCTGGATGTTTTTTTTTCCTTTCTTGAAGATGGGAACCACATCAGCCCTTTTCCAATCCTTAGGTACTTCCCCAGTGCTCCAGGATTTTTGAGATAACATCTGCCAGCTCCTTCAGAACTCTGGGATGCAATCTGTCAGGCCCCAATGATTTATATTCATCAAGGTCGGATAGGTGTTCTCTTACCATTTTCTTGCTTATTTTAATTTTTCTTTCTAATTTGTCTTTTGCAGTGGTTTTTTTTGGTATGTTGGGCTATGGTTTCTTTTTATGTGAAGACTGAGTCCACAAGTCTTAAAGTAGCCAAGTTTGAGGATCCCTGGTGTTAAGAGTAGATTGATAGAGATCTGTTTTCAGTTCTACTAGAGCAATAGCATCCAAATCCTTTTACGATTCTGATCCATAATCTATAGAACCAGAGGGATAAGTCTTTCGATCATGCATGCATGCATGCATGTGCCAGTCCTGTTTTATATGCTAGGAATTATGCCCAGGGGCCATTTTCCATTCATTTAACAACTGCCACGGTTCATTTAACATATATTCAGCAACGACTAAGGGAGTAAAATCCACAGGGACTCTTTTACCTTTTATACTCATTTAACAACTGCAGCATTCGCTTAATGGCCACTGCAAAAAAAAAGTTATAAAATTGGGTGTGGTTACATGTATACCTCAATTTATGACTGTCATGACTGACAATCGAAATTCTAGACTTCATTACAGTTATAAGTTGAGGATTATATATATAAAGTGTATACACACACACACACACACACATACACATGAGTTGCCAATACACTGCTTTCTTTTTCTGTTTAATTAAAGACAGATTAAAACCAGAAACAAAACGTAATTAAAATAGTTCATAATGTATAAAGTTAGAAAATGCAGTTCTTGTATAGTCTTACACACTAATTTTCTCTGAGTGAGGATTTATTATTTGTTTTTAAATTATCTGAGTCATACTTGTAATTATGTGAGCTACCAGCTGTAATCTGAAAGGCTGTCATTCAAAATCTGGATTCCATAGAACTACATCTGTATCTCACCCTTGAAGAAGATTTGGGAACATTTTTTTTTGCTTGGGCAGGCATTCTTCCTCCAGTACTGATGATTATTAGTGTGATTAAATTTTAGCCCCTGTCTTTCCACCTCCTATGGGTCTACATGAGGTTCACTATTTAATTAAAGATATATATGGGGTCCTTTGTGCTATCTGAGTTTGCAGACATTTCATTACTAAACTAGGTAACATCATCAGTGATGCTAGCAATAGCAGCACTGATGATGTTACCTAGTTTGGGTAATGAAACGTCTGCAGGAAAACCACCAAGCTCAGAGAGCACCAAGGATCCCACAGTTCCACCCTAAGCTACAGATATTCTCCTCTAAAGATATTTATTTTTTAAAAAAGTTACAAGTTCAGGGGTGTGTGTGTGTGTGTGTGTGTGTGTGTGTGTGAGGATGTGTGCATGCATCTAATAACGTCTCTTATTGGTGATTAGAATCATAAAGACCACAAGCTACGTTTTGGTAAGAGATTTGAGTACTGTAAAGTAAGAACTCAACTATTCAGACCAAAGGAGTTTCAACTATTGTAATTCCCATAAAAAGGGAGTGACTTCTAAACTGACTTGCTAATCCCTGTTTATCTGTATCAAGGGTGGGGAACAATGCACCTTGTAAGACTTGTGAACTTCAAATCCCAGAATTCCTGAGCAGCCATGTACCTATGTATATGTTTTAAATGTAATTAGAAATCTTTGATAACACGTAATCCTAACTACAAAGCATTCCTGAGATTAACTTTCTCAGTCTTGTGCACATGACTGACTATTTCTACCTCTGTGTGAATTCAAGGGCCGCCCCATCTCCAGTCTAACAGGAAATCTAATTTGGACCAGTTCAGCCTCCTCAAATTACAGCCTGTGCCTTCAAACATAACAGTAATGAAAAGACAGCAATGACTGTCATTTTCCAATGGAGGTTAGCCATTAAGTGCATATAAAAGGTGATTTGTCTAGCTAAATCTGCTACCATCCAGACAGACCTTTCTGTAGCAATAAAATAATGGTTGATTGGCAGGTCATGAAATTAGGTGTTAGTCCATGACAGTGCAGAGCTTGTCAAACTAGAATGTCATCTCACAACCATTGATGCAAGAAAGACATCAAGGATGGGACTAGTTAAGAGAGATGGAGTTACCTCATCATCTCACTCACCAGAAAGTTGTTTTCTGATATGGAGGAATTCAAGAAACTCTAAATTCAGGTCTTCCTAGACTCACATTGATTGTATTTCCATATGGGCAATACGACATGGGTAGTTTTTTTTTCCCCCTCAGGTCAAATCTCCATAAATTCAAATAAGAAGATTTTGAGAAAATGAGGGAACAAGTAAAAACAAGTGAACAAGATAGGGAAGGAAGCTATTACAGTTTCACACATTCACAGTCATGATTCTGTTCTACTGCTCCCTTCTAATTTCTTTTTTTTCCTCCTTATCTATTTTAAATATCTCCTGTTCCAACATCTTGAAACTGGTTTCATAAGATAAGATGAAATATAGACACTTGTTTTCTCTGTAACCAAGACAGAATGGATGCTTATGCAAAGAAGACTTGGGCTTCAACTCCATAACCCTGATGGCAGATGGAGATTGCAAAATTCAAAATCCACATTAAAAAAGCTGTTGTAAAATTACCTGGGCTGAGTTTGGGTGTGATTGTGCAAAGCAGTTTTTCTCACACTTGGCAGATTCCAAATAGGTAGATTTTAATATGGTGGCTGGCGGATTTTGGGAATTCTTCCAATCAACATATCAGGAAGTTGCTCAGATTGGGAAATGCTGGCACAGATAAAGGGATGTTAGAGTCAGAATCAACATGCTGAGATGTCCTGACATGCTTAATATGAAACAAAAGAGTGTGGCTGTGATTTGGAAGGTGGTGCGGAACTTCAAGTCCCAGACAATAAGATCCATGGTGATGGAGCTTGGGAGTTGTATGTCAGCAACAAAGCAGCCATTTAAGATTTATGATCTGCCTCTGCTAAACTGCACAATGGA
The DNA here is from genome assembly GCF_001527695.2 of Protobothrops mucrosquamatus. Classification (NCBI taxonomy): domain Eukaryota; kingdom Metazoa; phylum Chordata; class Lepidosauria; order Squamata; family Viperidae; genus Protobothrops; species Protobothrops mucrosquamatus. The sequence continues at coordinate 169,823 of NW_015388276.1, forward strand.
TGATGTCTGCCTTTTTCACTCTTCAAAGCCTATTGCTTTCTTGATCCCTTTGGTGTCTTAACTCAAATAGCACCACAAAAACCTCATCCTATTTTAGCAGCCTCTCAAGAAGTACGCAAGGACCAATTTCTTCTGCTAATGCAATAATCTGGCCATGACTGGATGGCATCATATTGATAGCTTCTGATCCACAATGCTGGGTTTTATGGGGAGCATAACTGCTGATTGGCTAAAGTGGGGGTTTATGGTTCAGAGAATGTTTACTGCAGAATCTGAAATTCAAGCCAACAGCAGAAGAAACTGGTCTGTGCATTATATTTTTCTTCTTTTCTTCTTCTGTTCAATCAAGTCCTTGCAATTTTTTTGACAAGGCTTTTCAGAAGTGGTTGCCATTGCCTCCTTCCTAGGGCTGAGAGATAGTGTCTGGCCCAAGATCACCCAGGGTTTCTAGCCTACACTACATAGACATGCATGTAAAGCTTTTGTGAAAGTCCATTCAATGCCAATTTTGTAGGAGAATTATGGACTTACAACATGTCTACCTAGTATTATATATTACCTCCTCCTCCACCTTCTTTTATCATGTCCAGTAAAAAGAAATCAAGCCAGGCTCCCTTGTGCAGTCATAAAAAAGAGGAATTAAGTGCAGAAATGGATCAGTAACAAGAAGAGAACAATCAATATCAATCATTTGATTTTTTTAAAAACCCCAATGATCAATTTTCTAAAAAAAATGCTTAGTGTTTTATAAAAAATGCACAATAATCCTTTTCAGCAGATTCAAGGAGAAGGGGATTATAAAAGATCAAGAATGACCTAGCTTTCCTAAATTTTCTGGAATATGGCAACAGTCAGATAATTCACATAATGCCCAATGCAACATAATCTCTTTAGTCATGTTTGATGAACCAACTGAAACGTTCACATTTGTGGAAGAGAAGAGGCAGAACAACCTAGAATCTATAAATAAAAAGATGCTTGTTGCTTTGAGAACTGGGATGGTGTAACAGTGAAGGTGTTGGACTAGGAGCAGGGAGATCCAGGTCCAGCACTACCCCCAATCATAAAATCTCCCGAGGGGCTCTCGTCTCAGCATATTCTGGCCCAGAGGATTGTTATTATAGAGGAAAAATAGGGGAGAGACTGCTGTGTATGTTGTCCAGATCTCCTAAAGGAAATTTGGCTAATAAAATAATTCCGGTTGGTGCAACTAGCAATTATAACAATGAACAAAAATCCAGGAACAATCCAATTGCTTCACATTTTGACAGTCGTCATTCCCTGATATGAGTTTATTTCATTTTATCTGTATTTCCACTTTCTCTGCTTTCTGATACTATCTTGCCAATGTATTGTTTTCTATTTCACTATGTCTCCAGTTTTTTCTCTTCAGCTATAATTTTCTCATCTGACTGACTCTGGGCATTTACAAACAACAAAATAAAACAATATAAAGTATGACTAAAAGCACAGTTAAAAGTAAAAATCAAAGTTAAACAAGATTAACAAGGCAGAGGCAACGCCCTCAATCCACCAGCCATCCCCAGGGTTCCACCAGACTCTTAACCTTGATTAGACTTGTCTGGAACTGCATGTAGGCATCAACACGTACTTACGCTGCAGAGGGGTTGCCCATGGTTGTAGAGGGGCCACACACATACACACACACACACCTCCCAAATCTCAACTATGGGTTGTATAGAGATGCCTGTCCTGCATGCTGATTGGTTGATCTGACTTCCTACTGGGAGGCAAGCAGAAGGCACCACCTCCTAGTCAGAATATTAACGTTTGCAGAAGTATAAATGCAACTGTCTCTGAATAACAGATATGTTCCCTGACATGCAGTGATGCAGAAGTCTAAATCACGGTGTAGACCCCCATGCTAACTGGAACAGGCAGGTCTTGACACTCTTCCACTTACTTACTCTAACAATTACCAAGTGATTTTGTTAGGTTTTTTTTTTTCAATAGATGAATACCCCTCCACTCATTTGTCCACAATGTATATTAAGAGAGAAGAAATATGTGTCCTATATTTATAAAATATTATGTCGCCTATTTCTCTCCTCCTGACCTAATAGATGTTGCTATATGATCTATTCAAGTGTGCGTCTTCCAAAGACCTTTCTTGGGTAAATCTTGGAAGCAATTTTTCAGATGGATCTTGCAGGTTCCAAAGTTTCATTTGTAATGTGGACTTTCCGTTACTTGCCTTTTTATCTCTTCCTATATTATAATGAAGTAAATTTTCCCAATTGGATGCCCTCTAAATGTATAGGAAATACAATTCAGAGGGTAGTAGCTAAGAATTTTGGGAATTATAGTCCAAATATCTCTGGAGGTTTAAGAAAGCCGTTCTAATGATATTTCACCTGAGATTATTCTCACTGGCAGGATTAGCTCAATAAATCTATTTTGTAATGTACAAGGTTCTTCCTTAAATATTCTGTGGCCTACATTCATTCAGGTGTGTATGCAATGGTGGGATTCAGCCAGTTCGCACCACTTTGGCAGAACCGGTAGCTAATTTTTTGTTGCTCAGACCCAGAATGGACTTCCGGAAGCAGCATCCACACAGAGAACCGTTTGTTCACATATTTGAATCCCACCACTATGTGTATGCTTTTACTATTATACCTACCAAGTTGACCTTTTACTTGGTCTAGGGTTAGAAGATAGAGTGTGACAGGATGAAAGTCACCCAGAAAGTTTTCATCGTGATGAAGAAACAGTTTGATGAAGAATGGGATGAAGAGTGGGAAAATGGAGAGTAAGAAGAAGAGATAGAAAAACTTCTGCTACAGCTCCCAGTCCATTCTGATGAAATTACTTTTACTCACCTCTAAGGATTACTTGTACTCACCTCTAAGGCTTTTGCACATGATAGAGGATGCAAAAAGTCAACCCCACTAGATGGATCAGACCAGGAAATCAATTCCACAAAAGGCTAAAACTACTTTTATTGGGATTTCCTATTACAACAGAATCTTGCAAATCTGTTTGTGCTATTCTATACAATCCACTTCCAAACATTATCTGGCTATTCTGGATTTTAAAATGCTTTGGTCCCTTTTCCTAGGCAACAGCACCTGCATATCTTCATCAAGTTCATCTTCCTTATTCTCTACACAAAGTGATACTTGCTAGAACTCACTGTAGTAGCGCTAGGGACCAATTGTGCCTTTATATATTCACATACAACTTTAGTAAGATCACACCTGGAACACTGCATCCATTTTTGGTCTCCACATTATAAAAAACATGTTGAGACTTTGGAAAAAGTACAGAGAAGAGCAACTAAGATGATTAAGGGCCTGGAAACTAAAACGTATGAAGAACAGTTGCAGGAATTGGGTATGGCTAGTCTAGCGAAAGGAAGGACTAAGGGGTGACACAGTAGCTGTGTTCCAATATTTAAGGGTCTGCCACAAAGAAGAGGGGGGTCAGACTATTTTCCAAAGCACCAGAAGACAGGACAAGAAGCAATAGATAGAAACTAATCAAGGAGAGAAATAACCTAGAACTAAGGAGAAATTTCCTGATAGTTGGAACAATTAACCAGTGGAATGGCTTGCATTCAGAAGTTGTGGGTGTTTTTAAGAAGAAACTGGACAACACATCTGAAATGGTATAGGGTCTCCAGGACTAGAAGACCTCCAAGGTCCCTTCCAGCTCTATTCTATATGTATGAACATACTTTTCATAAGGGACTATAAAGTCAGAAATATGAATCCCAAATAAAAAAAGAATTGTGCCATTTGGTAGCAGTGATGCAGTAGCTGATTTGGAAATGCAGGAATTCCACACAATCGCCTTTCATGACCAAAGCCCTATGGAGAAATTACTCCATGTCCAGAAGGCATATTTATGTCCTGGCATGTCTTATTTAAAAAGGACCTAATGCTGATTAACATTTCATTAGAAAAAATAAATGAATGAAATACAATTTCACAATTAAGTTCATTAAGGCGTAACTGCAGTCTTATGCATCATTAGCCTGTAGTGAGCTGCACTGAACTTACTTCTGCTTACTTTGGGTTGCATCATATTATTTGCTGGTTTTATAGTCTTCGTGTCTCCTTAATCTTTACAGCTTTATTATGTTGTTTTATTACGTTATGAATACCATCCTGGGATTGCATCTGGTAATGAAATGATATTGAAAACTTAAATAAGTAGATTCACTCTTTCATTTGTCAGAACAGGGAAAGGCTGTCGATTACCATGATGATTCAACATATTACATAGCTATTTTCTTGAAGAGGGAAAAAAGATTTTCAAACAAGATTTGAAAAAAGGCCTTGGAATTTTGTCAGAATAAGTACAGGAAGTCCTCAATTTATGACCACAATTGAGCCCAACTTTTCTGTTGCTAAGTGAGACAGTTGTTAAATGAGCTTTGCTCCATTTTATGACATTTCTTGTCACAGTTGTTAAGTGACTCACTGCAGTTGTTAAGTTAGTAGCCTGGTTGTTAAAATGAACCTGGCTTCCCCATTAATTTTGCCTGTCAGAAGGTCGCAAAAGATTACATGACTCTGGGACACCGCAACCATCATAAATATGAGTCAATTGCCGAACATATGAACTTGGATCATGTGACCACAGGGATGCTGCAAAGGTCGTAATTGTGAAAAATGATCATCGGTCACTTTTTTCAGTGCCGTTGTAACTTTGAGCGGTTGTGAAATGAGCTGTTGTAAGTCGGCAACTACAGTGCCATAGCAGCATGTGGACAATTTTGTTTAGGACTGGGGTAATGTTTGAATTAGAGATGGCCAGGAAATTCCTGGGAAGTATACTAGAAGTTGAAAAACTCTGTGTATGTAAATCTGTGGAGTCCTGTGATTGTATTCTCAAAAAAAGAACAAAAGTTTCATCGGTGCCCCAATTTACACAAATATGTTTGTCACTTGCTAATGGCAACGACTTGTATGTGTGAAAAAGCTAGAAGAGATAAAAAAAAACAATAGCAGTGCAATTAATGTGTTGCCTTAGGGTCAATTCACACCTTCTGTCATTAAGATTTGCTACAGAAAATCCCCAGATATTCATGGAATCAAGACTTAATAGCAGAGAGGGCAAAAGAACTGAAGAATGCAAATACTACTGAAAGTAATTCTTCCACCTTATAGGAGTAGAAAAGAGAGGCATATCTTTGTTTCCATTATTGGCCAATTTTTCCCTATCCTAAATTTCCTAAATTCAATATAAATCCCAACTAATCTTATTTTAGGAGGTTGGGATTTGATTTTTTTCCCCAGGTTTAGCTGTTACTTTAAGCACTAACATTTATGGATTTCCTTGCAAAAACATAGAATAATAGGGCTTGAAGGGACTTCAGAGGTCTTCTAGTGCAACTCTCAGCTGAAGGCAGAAGATCTTATAGCATCCTGGTCAAATGGCTGTCCAATCTATTTTTGAAAACTTCCAATGATGGAGTACCCACAATCCCAGGAAGCAAACTACTCCATTGATTCATTGTTCTCACGGTCATTTTTTCCTTGGATCTCTCTTTAACAAACTTCCATCCATTACTTCTTGTCCTGTCCTCTGGTGCTTTGGAGAATAAGTCAATGCCCTCTTTTCTGTGAGAGCTCCTCAAGTACTAGAAGACAATTATCATGTCCCCCCAATCCATCTCTTAGATAGGCTGTTCATCATATTATTTGGCCTCCAGACCCTTTATCATCTTTGTTGAACTTCTCTGTATACTTTCTAGGGCAGGGGTCTTCAACCTTGGCCCTTTTATGACTTGTGGACTTCAACTCCCAGAATTCCTCAGCCAGAAAGAGGAGATCTGCTCCCTCTTTCTGTTTTCACCCTGAGCAATGATCACCAGAAGAGATAGACTACCAGTGGCAGAACATGCTTTCTTTGAAGCAAGCAATTAGAAGGGTTTCAAGAAAGAAAGTATAAGGGGTGTTGCTTCCTTCCTCGGTATCCTTTATTTTAGATACAAACATACAGAGAAATACAGCAAATACTAACTGAGAAAAAAATCAAATTCACATTACAAATGTTGAAGAAGTAGTTCACATGTCAAGATTAACTTCCCGAAATCAATAAATGGTCAATATATTTTTTATAAATATCTGTACCCTATGTCTCCAATTTTTTTTTTATGCTGAGAAGGGGAGAGAGGGTATATGTAAATGTCTCCATGTGTTCTTGGACTACAATTTCAGCCAGCAGGGTCAGTAATAAAGAGATGCAGAGACCTGAATCTGTGCAACATCTACAGCATTAATACATCTCTAAAGTCATCAATCCAATGTCCACGAATTTCATTACTGGCCCATGGTTCCTGGGTTGCTAACTATGTTAACCCCTCAACTTGAACATAATCCAGAATGATTCCTCTATATCTGTTTGCCTGATGGAAATGAAACTTTTAACTATCTCTGCTGGGCTCTCTTGTAAGAATATCATGGAGAAATTCCCCCAGTGCAGTGGTTCTCAACCTTTTTAATGCCGTGACCCCAACCGGTCATAAGTCAAGGACTAAACCGGTTGTAAGTCGAGGACTAAACCGGTCGTAAGTTGAGGACTACCCAACCGGTCGTAAGTCGAGGACTTTCCCTGCCTGGGAGCGCCGTGCATGCGTGGTTCCGCCCCCTGCGCCGGCCGAGGTGTAGCTGGCAAGCGGCAGAGACGGAGCAGGCTGACCACCAGCTGGCCCAGCCCAAGGGAGGTAAGGCACCCGCCGGAAAAGGGGAAAAAAATGGCGGACAAAAAAAATGGCGGACAGCCTTGCTTGGCGACCCCCGTGAAATGGTCGATCGACCCCAAATGGGGTCCCGACCCACAGGTTGAGAACCACTGCTCCAGTGGCTCATTTTTTGAAATTCAGCGAAGAGTGCAGGTAGTCTGGAAGACACTGTACAGAGCTAACAGAGGCTCTTGAAGAGGTAATGAAAACCTTCCCTTGCAACCTCCATCCACACTATGATTTAGTTTCCTTTTTTTTTTTAAATATTGAAGAGGCAATAAATATTCCCCTCTTTGCTGCTCTTACTGCCACAAGAATGATCTCAAGGCCTGCAGCAAGCTGATTAACAGGAGACAGGCAAAATTTGCACAAAGCAGTCTGCGTATCGAGAAAGATGCAATCCAGCACTAGCAAAAGTGTGTGCAAATAATGGTGCATGGCAACTTGTGGCTGTAGGAGCACAAAGGACACAGCCCTTAACGACGTTCTGTGTAGGTATCTGAAAGCCTTATTAAACACATTTATTGTACTATAGGTGAACCTACGGGCACAAATGAGCCCAAAATTTACGTTGCTAAGAGAGAAATGTGTTATTTTTTTTTACCTGATTTTACGACTTTTCTTGCCACATTTGTTAAGGGAATCACTGCAGTTGGTTAAGTTAGTCACACGGTTGTTAAGTGAATCTGGCTTCCCCATTGACTTTGCCTCTCAGAAGGTCGCCAAAGGTGATCACATGACCCCGGGACAATGCAACCGTCATAAATATGAGTCAGTTACCAAGCGCCTGAATTCTGATCATATGACCAGAATGGTCATGCTGCAATGGTCGTAAGTGTGAAAAATGATCACAAGTCCCTTTTTTCAGTGCCGTTATAACTTCCAACGATCACTAACTGTGGTAAGTCGAGGACTACCTTTATAAGTAGTCCTTGACTTACAACCATTCATTTAGGGACCATTCAAAGTTACAACAGCACTGAAAAAAGGGACTTATGAACATTTTTCACACTTATGACCCTTGCAGCATCCCCCAAGGTCACGTGATCAAAATTCGGACGTCTGACAACTGGCTTCGGCTGCAGTGTCCCGGGGTCAGATGATCCCCTTTTGTGACCTTCTGACAAGCACAGTTAATGGGGATTCACTTAACAACTGTGTTACTAATTTAACAACTGCAGTGATTCACTTAACAACGGTGGCAAGAAAGGTTGTAAAATGGAGCAAATTTTATTTAATGACAGTCTCACTTAGCAACAGAAATTTTGAGCTCCGTTGTGGCTGTAATTCAAGGACTCCCTGTAAATACGAAATGTGACTATGTAGATAAGTGTCATGGATCTGCCAGAACCCTCTATCTGTGTGCTTCTCAGAGTTAACATACATGTATTCCTTATAGAAAGCATGCATGTTGAAAAAAGGCTACATTCAGTATAAAGAAATGGATCCTGTTCCAGGAAAATCCACTACCATGTGGCTTCTGCCAGTCCACTGGGGCCCATTATAGTAACAGCATGTCCATTCAGCCTGATATATAAATTACTAATGTAAATTAATGGATAATTGAAGCCCTTTGGTCCCAGATATTTAAATAATTAAACAGGGAATTAACAGAGAAGGCAGGAGCAAAGGAAAAAGACAATCTTTAACTCCAGAACTAGAAGAGTTTGTCTTGAGGGGAAAGAAAAACAGCCAATATGTTTCTTTAACTAATATTGTCAGTTGCAGAGCATATTGTCACAGGCCGACTAGTTTATATCAGGTTCCCATTTTTTTTAAAAAAAACTCTGTAGACGTGATCCTGATTTTAGTAGCCCCGAATTCTACATGTCAGCAGAAATATCGTAGAACTGAGTTTTTATGGTTGTCTCTTAGAGGAAGAACACAACTAGGGTTTTGTTGTCGATCTGTTTCATTTCATGACAGCTCAGTAAACTGGAAACCTGTTGTTCCATTTAATCAAAATGTAACTTTTCTCCCTAGGATCAAGCAGTGAAAATTTAAGTTTTGCATGTGCTTAGAAACTAGTTATGCATGTTGTCCTACATCTTCTCTCAAAATAGTTTTGCAATTATTTTTAAGTGCACCTTTTTTTTTTTTGAATGAACAAATCCACAAGTAGCTGTTCTGAAAAATGGCAAACAGCCCACCCAAAGAAGAAAGCTTTAAAAAGGCAACCTAACCCCTTCTACAGATGTCTGCTGAGTTCATTGCTATTATATCTGCTGAGAAGGAAGCCAGATGTTCAATATCACTGACAGAACGGTTGCTTTTCCAAATATTATACCCTGCGGTAATCTCTACTCTGATTTACATTCAGAATAAATTCACACAACTATAAGTGGCCACCTCATTGGCATATGTGAAAGAGCCACCCCAAGCATCAGAATTTTAAGTTCTGATCAAGTTCAAATTCTGATTGCTTGTCACTCAAGGTTCCACAGGCAGATATGATGGCATTCTAGTTATTTGGTTAAAGATGGCGCGTCTTGTTCTCAGCTGGAAAGTCTACCTCGGGTTACAGAATGTTATAAAAATGAGCCATCTTATTTCTTTTCAGTCTAGGTCCATGGTGGCGAACCTATGGCACGCGTGTCACAGGTGGCACGCAGAGCCCTCTCTGTGGGAACGCACGCTGTTGCTCCAGTCCTAGGCCTTCAGCTGGGTTTTTTAAAACCTTTTCGCTTTAGGCCTCCGCCGCCGTGTGCAAAAAAAAAAAAAGGTTCAATCAATCAATTTCAACTTCTCACGGAAAAAAAAGATCTCGCAAAGTTGGAACTGATTGATTGAACTTTTTAATCCCACCAAGTCTGCCGTTACCACTGCAGCCACGCCCACCCAATTGGCCATGCCCACCCAGCACCTGGTGATACATAAGTGGGTTTTGGGTTGCAGTTTGGGCACTCAGTCTCTAAAAGATTCGCTATCAGTGGTCTAGGTTCAGGTCAGGTTATAGTACAGAGACAGCATTGGTCATACTTGTGGGTGAGTTCTGGAGGTTTCAAGATGGAGGTGCTACAACGATCCTGGCACTCTCAGTGGCTTTGATACCATCGGCCATTGCATCCTTCTGGACCAGCATCAGGGATTGGAAGTGGGAGGCAGTTTTTTTTGGGGGGGGGGCGTTGCGGGGGGGGGAGGAGATCTACGCCTAGGCTATTTAGTATGGGGTGCCTCAGGTTCAGGTAACACATTGCTTCTTCTTAACATCTACATGATCCTAGCCAGTGTGGAGAGATCTCTACATTCTTGTCATTTTCCTGAGTAACCTGTCCTTGTTGTAAGACATAGCAGCTCCTGAATGGCTCAAATAGAGAATGTCTCCATTGCTATACTTCCAATCCTTCACTTTGCTTTTGTTTTGTATTCCCTACACCTCACCTAAATCTTAATTAAAAATATGAAGTCCCATTTTGCTCAGGGCCTCTATATCTATAATGGTTTGATAGGTGAGATGGGTCTGAGAATATGGCTATGGTTTTCTCACAATAGCAGCAGCACGCTGAGAAATTCTCTAAAAGTCTTAAAGAAATGGGGGAACCTTTCAAACTGGTTGGCAAAAACCTTTCATTATATGCTAAAAAATGTAGGCATATATGTAATATCATAGAGGCAGAGTTCTTTCCCACAAGATATATTTGCTCATGTCATTTTGCCTCCTTATTTTATAATGTCCTACCTCTGTTTTATATCTATATCTAAATAAAAATAAATTAGGCTATAGATCATTTTCAAAGTGCTAGTGTGACTCACCATTTTCTGTTTGTTTTTCCCCCCTCTATCGAAAAGTCATCCACATTTATTACTATGTAGATAGAATGCTTATTTTGCACACCATTAATGAAGCTATTTATCAAAATGTTTGATGTCCTAGGACCACTTTTGGTCATGCAGGACTACGGTAAATATTGTGTGCACACATAATTTCAGAGCACATAATAATAAGTCATATTAGAAACACGATTCTTATTTAGAACATGATTCTTTTACAACATACAAGAACCTTCTTCAATTTGGTGCCCTCAAAATATGTTGGCCTCCGTTCTCGGTTAGTTCCATCACACTTGGGGAGTGACAGGTTACAGAAGGCTAAATAATGGTTGGGCTCATATTAAGGATAAATCAAAGTTAAAGAACAAGGTACCATAAATAGATCCAAATAATTTACTAAAGCAAACCCAAACAAGCTAGGTTATAATTTAATATTGTTATCTATTTGTTTATCAAATGTCTATACCACCCATCACACTTGCATGACAGTGAGTGGTTTACAAGTAAAACAGTAAAATCATATAAAAACTATAGTTAAAAACAGAGTTAAAAAACAAATTAAAACAGAATTAAAAAGAACAATTGCAGGGTTAAAAGACAGCAGAAACACCTTCAACCCACCAACCATTCCCAGGTCACATGACACTCTTAAGACCTCCAAGCCATGTGTGTATTTGTGAATCTAGACATTCAAAATTTAAGATTAATGCTGGATTAAAGATAGGGAAACACTTATTTTCTTAAAAAAGAAAATACTAAGTTTCCAATCAATTGCTAGATCCTTTTATTTGGTATCAAATATCATCAATTGTGAACAGCAAGGATCAAGTGATCTTCCTTCCACTGTTTTTATCCAAGAAAACTAGATGGATAAGGTCATGTAGGCACCACAAGCTGAGCTCCACTCAAGGGAGTCTTTTACTGTTTTAATTTGCTTAGCACTCATCTTTAATTAATGCAATTATTCCATTTAAAATAAATTTCACTAATATCAAAGCTTCAGTAGGAGGGTTTTATTCAAGAGAATTCCTATTTATAAGCGAAAGCTTCGATTCACCAGGAGTCATACAAAGAATACTTGAAATTTCACCTGTCCAGGGATTGCAAAATAGAGTATTCGGGATTGTGTTTCAAGCTAGAATAAAGAGGGTACCAATAGAAGAGAATATTTGTAGCTCAGGGTTGAACTGTGCAGTCCTTGGTGCTCTCTGAACTTGGTTGTTTGCTTGCAGATGATTCATTACCCAACTAGGTAACATCATCAGTACAGATTGTGTGGGGTTTGCTCCCTGTTTATATGCAGTATCTTGTCCTGTAGCTGTATATAGAGAGCAAATGCCATGTTCACTAGCACTGACGATATTACCTAGTTAGGTAATTAAATGTTAACAAGCAAACAACCAAGCTCAGAAAGCACCAAGGACTCTACATTAATGAGGGTGCAAGGAACAACTTATTTGGTCTTAAAATGGTAAGCATCACTTTTAATCACTTCTCTTTTACTCCTTATTACAGCAATCTTGAAGCATCAAATAATCTGTCACAATTATTGCACTGAAATCTGAATAAATGTAAATACAATGTTCATGTTTGTCTCATTCCTGAACCTTTTCTCCACTCCAGTCCCTGTGAATTCCTTGAGCTCAAGGAGATGAAATATCACTCTATAAAAAAGCGCACCTGAATAATACTACAATAAAAAAATTCACACCATTTCCTCCATTTTCCAAGGTTGTGTGAATCCCTTTCCTTTCTCAATGTAATCAATTAACAGCAGCCATTTGTTTCATAGAAAATAAAGATCACATGATGTTTGCTATCAAAAATGGATGGCCCACCCTCCGGCAATGCTCTAGTACAGGGGCCTTCAA